>NC_063056.1:41066345-41116345 GCF_018812025.1 Megalobrama amblycephala
TTCTATCTATCGTTTGTCTGTTCTATCTATCCATCGTTCTACCTGTCTGTCGTTTATTCGTTCTATCTATCGTTTGTTCTATCTATCTATCCATCGTTCTACCTGTCTGTCATTTGTTCATTCTATCTATCATTTGTTCGTTCTATCTATCCATTGTTCTACCTGTCTGTCGTTTATTCATTCTATCTATAGTTTGTTCGTTCTATCTATCATTTGTTCATTCTATCTATCCATTGTTCTGTCTGTTTGTTCGTTCATCTGTCGTTTTATCTGTCTGTCATTTGTTTGTTCCATCTATCCATCTTTCTACCTGTCTGTCGTTTGTTCGTTCTATCTATCATTTGTTCGTTCTATCTATCTATTGTTCTACCTGTCTGCTGTTTGTTCGTTCTATCTATCATTTTATCTCTGTCGTTTGTTCATTCTATCTATTCGTTCTGTTCTATCATTGTCCATCATTTTATCTGTCTGTCGTTTGTTTGCTGTCATCGTTCTATCGTTTGTTTGTTATATCTGTCATTCTATCTATTGTTTGTTCGTTCTATCTATCCATCATTCTATTGTTTGTTCATTCTGTCTATCCAGTGTTCTATCTGTGTTTGTTCTATCCATCATTCTACCTGTCTGTTGTTTGTCCGTTCTATCTATCGTTCGTTTGTTCTATCTTTCTATTGTTCTGTCTGTCTGTTTGTTCGTTCGTTCCATCCATCGTTCTATCCATCTTCTTCTATCTATCATCTACCTGTCTGTCATTTGTTCATCTATCTTCTATCTATCCATCGTTCTATCTATCTGTTGTTTGTTCATTCTATCTATTGTTTGACCGTTCTATCTATCCATGTTTCTATCTATCACTTGTTTGTTCCATTTATCCATCATTTTATCTGTCTGTCGTTTGTTCATTCCATCTGTCCATCATTTTATCAGTCTGTCATTTGTTTGCTCTGTCATCGTTCTATCTATTGTTTGTTCGTTCTATCCATTGTTCTATCTATCACTTGTTTGTTCGTTCTATCTATCGTTCTATCATTTGTTCATTCTATCTATTCATTGTTCTGTCTGTTTGTTCGTTCATCTGTCGTTTTATCTATCTATCATGTGTTTGTTCTATCTATCCATCGTTCTACCTGTCTGTCATTTGTTCGTTCTATCTATCCATCGTTCTACCTGTCTGTCGTTTGTTCGTTCTATCTATCCATCGTTCTATCTATCTGTTGTTTGTTCGTTCTGTCTATCCATCGTTCTATCTATCTGTTGTTTGTTCGTTCTACCTATCCATATTTCTATCTATCACTTGTTTGTTTCATTTATCCATCATTTTATCTCTGTCGTTTGTTCATTCTATCTATCCATCATTCTATCATTTGTTTGTTCCATCTGTCCATCATTTTATCTGTCTGTCGTTTGTTTGCTGTCATTGTTCTATCGTTTGTTTGTTATATCCATCATTCTATCTGTCTGTTTGCTCATTCTATCTATCTATCATTCTATTGTTTGTTCATTCTGTCTATCCAGCGTTCTATCTCTGTGTTTGTTCTATCTATCCATTGTTCTATCTTTCTGTTTGTTCGTTTGTTCCATCAATCATTCTATCTATCACTTGTTTGTTCATTCTATCTATCCATTGTTCTGTTTGTTTGTTCTATCCACCGTTTTATCTGTCTGTCATTTGTCCTATCTGTCTGATGTTTGTTTGTTCCATCTGTCCATCATTTTATCTGTCTGTCATTGTTCTATCGTTTGTTTGTTATATCCGTCATTCTATCTATTGTTTGTTCGTTCTATCTATCCATCATTCTATTGTTTGTTCATTCTGTCTATCCAGTGTTCTATCTGTGTTTGTTCAATCCATCATTCTACCTGTCTGTCATTTGTTCGTTCTGTCTATCTATCGTTCTATCTATCTGTTGTTTGTTCGTTCTGTCTATCCATATTTCTATCTATCACTTGTTTGTTTCATTTATCCATCATTTTATCTCTGTCGTTTGTTCATTCTATCTATCCATCATTCTATCATTTGTTTGTTCCATCTGTCCATCATTTTATCTGTCTGTCGTTTGTTTGCTGTCATTGTTCTATCGTTTGTTTGTTATATCCATCATTCTATCTGTCTGTTTGCTCATTCTATCTATCTATCATTCTATTGTTTGTTCATTCTATCTATCCATTGTTCTGTTTGTTTGTTCTATCCACCGTTTTATCTGTCTGTCATTTGTCCGTTCTATCCATTGTTCTATCTATCTGTCCTTTGTCCTATCTGTCTGATGTTTGTTTGTTCCGTCTATCCATCATTTTTACTGTACAATGGAAGCACATGGTGGCCAGACAAGATTATTACTATTATTATTATTATTATTTTGTCCTTTTAAGAGCTTGACAGACATTCACTATAACCGTTATTGTGGGAAAAGAGCTACAAGATTCTTCAATTCTATTTTCCCCACAGATGAAAAAATAATAGCATAAGGGTTTGGAACGGCATGAAGGTGAGCAAACCATTTTCCATTCTTGGGTGACCTATTCCTTTAACTTTAACTAATAAACCTGGGAATTTAGGATAAGTCAATGAAAGCTAAATGTGCAAAAGCTCAGAAAGAGAGGGAAGGTAATTACAGCGGGAATTGTAGGTGACACAAATATAACCAGAGTGAGAATATGTGTGGGAGAAGAAGTCATTTGAAATATTTCAAAGAAAAGAAAGAGTGACGGAAACCAGACAGACAGAGACTAATGAATGACCAGCCTAATTAGCCAACATATCCATATTGGAATGTGGAACATTCCCGGTGAAATAAATAAAGCTCTTTCAAACACATTTTAATGGCCTGATGTCGCTGCCGCCCCATGCGGTTCCTGTGTTTGGCCCTGTTTTAGAGTGATCTTTATATATGGGTGGATAATAAGCTCTGCTGAGTATTGAAGACGAGCACAGGGACGTCTGGGAACCGGCTCTCATCCCGTGTTATTTCTGCTCAGAGTCCTCTCATGGCCCAAGAGCTTCCTTATTACCCTTCCTGCATTTACACACTAATACTGTTTGTGCTGCCCCTGTCTGCTCTGGGAGACACTCCAGATTACATTATAGGGGGACTGAGGGATGGGCGACCGTGGGGCGGCCCTTGACGGGGCCTGACGGGAAAGGGTTTCTCTCTGGAAAGGGAGGGGAACGGTGTCTGTCGCCTGCATTCTTCCATCAAAAAAACCTGTTTAAGGCTGCACTTACTCAATTGAAGACATCTCACCGGCCTTTCAAACAGGGCCATTGTTCTGGCCACCATGCATCAGATGTTCCCACTTGGGATCGTAATTGGAAAAGTCCACTTGGGAGATTGCCTCAGCTGTCGAACTCGTCTGGACGGACGGTGATGTCTCAGGTGAGCGAGTCCGACAGAGCGCTCTTTTCTACAGACACGCCAAATGTCGGCTCAATAAGCCGCCGGCCCGTTTATGGAGATTGACGGCGGGGAGATTGTGCGTTTGATGGAGAGAGACTGCTGGAATATGTGGAGTTAGTCTGGCCGGGTCATGACTGACTGATAGCGTTTAGGTTTAAGTATGTGCCAGAGAGAGTAACGCTCAAGACAGCTTATGTATATTTTACGACGCGGGGCAGAATCAGGCCGACAGATTGAAGTTGGAGGATGTGAACATATTAAATGTCAGTTACTGGAGCAGACAAACTACTTCAGGAACGCTTACTGTGCAGACACTGATTTGAAAGCATTTTTGTTAAAGGTGAAGTGTTTGATTTCAGGGCCTTCTGTCTGTCTCTATCTATCTATCATTCTATCTATCATTCTATCGTTCAGTCTAGTCATCTGTATCCCATCCATCCGTCTATCTATTTATTGTTCTATTTCAAAAGCATTCAAAATCCATCCATCCTTCCATCCTGTTTTGTCCATCCATCCATCCATCCATCCATCCATCCATCCATCCATCCATCCATCCATCCAATTGTTTTTTCCATCCATCCGTGTTTCCATCCATTCGTCCATCCATCCATTCATGTGTCCTTCCATCCGTCCATTCATCCATCCATCCATCCACCCGTGTGTCCATCCATCCATCCATCCTATTGTTTTTTCCATCCATCCATCCATCCATCCATCCAATTGCTTTGTCCGTCCATCCATCCATCCATCATCCATCCATCCATCCATCCATCCAATTGCTTTGTCCATCCATCCATCCATCCATCCATCATCCATCCATCCATCCATCCAATTGCTTTGTCCGTCCGTCCATCCATCCATCCATCATCCATCCATCCATCCATCCATCCAATTGCTTTGTCCGTCCGTCCATCCATCCATCCATCATCCATCCATCCATCCATCCATCCGTGTGTCCATCCATCCATCCTATTGTTTTTTCCATCCATCCATCCATCCATCCAATTGCTTTGTCCGTCCATCCATCCATCCATCCATCCGTCCGTCCGTCCATCCATCCATCCTATTGTTTTTTCCATCAATCAATCCATCCATCCATCCATCCATCCAATTGATTTTTCCATCCATCCATCCAATTGCTTTGTCTGTCCATCCATCCATCCATCCATCCATCCATCCATCATCCATCCGTGTGTCCATCCATCCATCCATCCAATTGTTTTTCCATCCATCCGTGTTTCCATCCATTTGTCCATCCATCCATTGTTTTTCTCCATCATCAATCCATCCATCCTATTGTTTTTTCCATCCATCCATCCATCCTATTGTTTTTTCCATCCATCGATCCATCTATCTATCCATCTGTCCTTCCATCCATCCATCCATCCATCCTATTGTTTTTTCCATCCATCCATCCATCCATCCTATTGTTTTTCCATCCATGATCCATCTATTTCCATTTCCATCCATCCATCCATCCATCCATCCATCCTATTGTTTTTTCCATCCATCCATCCATCCATCCATCCATCCATCCATCCATCCATCCATCCATCCATCCATCCATCCATCATCCATCCATCCATCCGTGTGTCCATCTTTGTGTCCATCCATCCATTCATGCATCCTATTGTTTTTTCCATCCATCCATCCATCCATCCATCCATCCATCCATCCATCCATCATCCATCCATCCATTCATGCATCCTATTGTTTTTTCCATCCATCCATCCATCCATCCATCCATCCATCCTATTGTTTTTTCCATCATCATCCATCTATCATCCGTGTGTCCATCCATCCATCCATCCATCCATCCATCCATCCATCCATCCATCCATCCTATTGTTTTTTCCATCCATCCATCCATCCATCCATCCATCCATCCATCCTATTGTTTTTTCAATCCATCCATCCATCCGTGTGTCCATCCATCCATCCATCCATCCATCCATCCATCCATCCATCCATCCATCCATCCATCCATCCATCATTCATCCATCCATCCGTTTTTTCCATCCATCGATCCATCTATGTGTCCATCTGTGTGTCCATCCATCCATCCATCCATCCATCCATCCATCCTATTGTTTTTTCCATCCATCCATCCATCCATCCTATTGTTTTTTCCATCCATCCATCCATCCATCCATCCATCCATCCATCCATCCAATTGTGTGTCCATCTCCATCCATCCATCCATCCATCCATCATTCATCCATCCATCCGTGTGTCCATCTTTGTGTCCATCCATCCATCCATCCATTCATGCATCCTATTGTTTTTTCCATCCATCCATCCATCCATCCATCCATCCATCCATCCATGTTCAGATTGAGATTGAGCGCTCAGAATAGGAGTGACATCCGTATTTAGCTGCAGTGTGAACACGCCCTATAAAACCAGGTACGTGTATTAAGCAGATAAAAAGGATCAATTTTGATTTCACGTTGACTTTAACATTTAAAAAATGATGCTCTTCACTTTTGTATATCTGTCATTCTTTCTCCCTCATGGACCTGTTCAAATGGTACCATTCATACTGCCGTCCTTTTGTGCATCAGGAAAATGACAGTGGAGGTATCTCCAAAATCCCATTCATAGCAAGATAATACCTTATTGGAAATTCATACGCTGAATATCCGTGCCTTCGTGGTATCTGAATATAGGCAGAACAGCATGAATAGTCAGGCTCATGAATGTGTCACAGCTGCGGGTGCATATTCTTTTCTGAGGAGGGGGAAATTCGCTCCGGTGCAAAAGTCAGACAAAAGAAACCTTTTAGTCAACATCGTTGGCGTCTATTCAGCGGGAGCTAAACCTGGAAGTGTGATGAGCCTGTGGCCCACCGTGTTGCTCTCCTGTGGAGCGTATGAATCTTTAATTGCAAACTCGTAACGGTGGCGTTGAGCTGAGAGCACCGAGGCCTGATGGGTGCCACTCACACAGGCTTCCATCGATGCCACACCCATTGCATTAAAACTCAACTCCTGCCTCCCACTTTTTCTCACCATGGAAACCCGTCTCTAAGGGCGGGAGAGGCTAAAGGAAAGCTTCTTTATAAAGGACATTCTCCTGGACAAGTCCAATGTCACTGAAGCAAAGCTAGACAGGGGCACAAGTAAATCAGTGGAGCAGAACGCCACACCAACAGCATCGACAAAGAGCAGAATCCATCAAGAGACTTTAAGCCGCCACAAAACCCCCATCCAGCCCTGGACCGGTGGATAAACTCATATCTGAAGCACCTGGAGGGCAGTTTCTGAAGATGGAGGAGGAGGCCGTGCCACTGCTGATCTCCTGAGACTATCATTTTGATCTTCTATCAAATAGGATGACAAATCTCACAAATCCTGTCAAGAACATGTCCAGATCATATTTCACCCCCAAAATCAATAGAAAGAAATATGAAATCTTTGACAACATGATGCTTATTTCAGAATCATTCAGCATTTTAAATTTTCATGACAATTAAACATTTCCCCCCACAAAATCTAATTACCATAATGCAAAAAAAACTTAAATGCAAACTGTTTTATTTTGTATTATTTATGTACTATGATAATATTTATTGGTATTTTGAATTAGTTTCATTGAATATTTTAAGTTTTAGTAATTTTGTATTGTTACTGTCATTTTATTCGTTTTTGTTTTTTAATTTTTTTCTATTTAGCTGTAATTTGTCAAAAAAAAAAAAAAAAAAAAAAAAATATATATATATATATATATATATATATATATATACACATTAGTTTTTTTTTTTAAATATTTCTATTTAGCTGTAATTTGTCAAAAAAAATATATATATAAATGTATGTATAATTTATTTTATTTTTAAATTTTTTGGGGGGGTGCATTTTTTGACTATTAGTTTTTATTTTTTAAATAAAAAATACATTTCTATTTAGCTGTAATTTGTCAAAAAATGCCCCCTCCCCCCCCCCCCCAAAAAAAAAAAAAAAAAAAAAATATATATATATATATATATATATATATATATATATATATATATATATATATATATATATATATATATATATATATATATATATATATATATATATATATATACTATTATGACTATTAGTTTTATATTAGTTTTTATTTTTTTTTTTTTAAATAAAAAATAAATTTCTATTTAGCTGTAATTTGTCAAAAAATGCCCCCCCCCCCCAAAAAAAAATAAAAAATAAATTAAAAAAAAAAAATATATATATATATATATATATATGTTTTTGTTTTTTAAATATTTCCTATTTAGCTGTAATTTGTCAAAAAAGACCCCCCCCATATATATATATATATATATATATATATATATATATATATATATATATATATATACCTTAGTTTTAGGTTTTCAAATATTTCTATTTAGCTGTCATTTGTCAAAAAATGCCCCCCCCCCCCAAAAAAAATTCAGAGTGTTTTTTTTTTTTTTTTAATGAAATGACATTATAATGTCACAATGCAAAAAATCTTAATGGTCTCAAAATGAGCTTTTATGCAAAATATGATTAATGCAAATATGATGTGAAGGCAAGCATCATTACTACACTAGCACTGTTTGTGGAAATTAATTTTGATTTTCGACTGGTGGACAAAATGAAAAAGACCATACTTGCATTAAAGGGTTAGTTCACCCAAAAATGAAAATTCTGTCATTAATCACTCGCCCTCATGTCGTTCCACAAATTAAGATCTTTTGATGAAGTCTGAAAGGTTTCTGTCCCTCCATAGAGATCCAATGCAACTACCACTTTCAAGGACCAGAAAGGTAGGAATGACATCATTAAAGTACTCCATGTGACTCCAGTGGATTAACCTCAATTTTATGAACCGACGCGAGTGCTTTGTTTGTTTTGTTTCTACTACTTACCATATTTTATTTACAAAATAATCCAAAGCGTGAACAAAACGCATGTCGTGACGCTCTCACGAAGACTCACGCATGCGTGTAGTGTTGACGCCTGAGTCTGAACACAACATGCATGTGCTATCAGACTTCATCAAAAATATCTTAATTTGTGTTCTGAAGGTCTTACGGATGTGGAATGATACGAGGGTGAGTAATAAATGACAGGATTTTCATTTTTGGGTGAACTAACCCTTCAAGGCAGTAAATAACCTGTGAGAACACCCGAGCATCAACTCACTGAGATTTGCAAGCAGAATTTGTTTTTGTTATGATTATTTCCTGTTGCTTTTGGGGTGAAACGTGACCTTGTCATGTTTTCGTGAGCTTCGCCCAGAGAATGTGTCTCGGATTGGGTTCTGCTATATTTGCGTGCATCCTTCCTCACATTTTACGGACGTGTTGATGTTTACAGCGAGAACACACTGTGGGAGTGCATCACCATGGAGTTCTCATTATGCATTCACAGGCCAGACTCAAAGAGAAGCTAAATTTGGAGAGATCTGGCCCATGCGCTCACAGGCCTGATAATGAATGCGTCTCCAGCCTTTCATGTAATCAGACACTTATGAAAAGTCTACATGCTGGCGGTGCTTTGATATCACATTGTTCCCGGACTCCACGGGGCTCTGCCAGCACCTCGCCGTCCTCCTGCTTTAACACTGCCTTCACTTCCTGTTGTTTGTCTTTGCACGTGTCGTTGACATGAACACCATCATTTGTCTCGAGTCATGAAACATATTGTGTTCTATTTTACACTTTGTTTTTGTGATTCTTAATACGGTTATGTATTTTTGTTTTATAGTTGCAATTTTTTTAAATGAATTTAGTCAGTTTTTGTATTTTTACGTATGCCATTTTTTATTTTATTTATTCATTTAAATATATTTTAGTTAGTTATGTATTGCATTTTTAAATCAATTCATTAGTGGTCTTTGCTAAGTCAAGCATCAGTGTTATTATTGCTCATAGTTACACAGTTAGTTTACCGAGTGTTAGATGTCATTTCTTACCGACATGAATGATCCCTCTAATCATGTGGTTTGTTAAATAGAGGTGCGCTTTTAGTTTTTTAAGCTATTGAATAATAGATAAAACCAGGAAAACTCTCATAGATTTGCATTAAATGATACTCATAAATATCATATAGTCTTATAGATTTGCATTGAATGAATCTCATATATGTGAGAGTCAGAGTTGGAAACCTCTTGAAAAAAATGTCTTTTTCAAATTTTGTATGCATGCAAATTATATAATATCCAAGTTATGCATTTCTAGTAATTGTACAATTAATTGTATTTTCAGAAACGTTTTGGAATATTTTTCCTCTCCCCAAATTTGTCACTACCGAAACACAATAATAAATAATTTAATAAGAAAGGTTACATTGACCTATTAAGATTTTGTAAATATATTTTTTGTTATTTAAAAAAAAAAAGTTTTCACAGGTAAATCAATAACATTTACAATTTTCACAATATTTCAAGTGTAATTTATGAGATTTGCTGTATTTTGAATCCAATCTTTCTTTGTAAAAGGTATAAAGTTTTTTCTATTTAGCTGTAATTTGTCAAAAAATGCCCCCCCCCCATGGTATGTATGTATATATAATTTATTTTTATTTTTTTGGGGGGGAGCATTTTTTGACTATTAGTTTTTGTTTTTTAAATATTTCTATTTAGCTGTAATTTGAATTTCTTATATATATATATATATATATATATATATATATATATATATATATATATATATATACAATCTTTCTTTGTAAAATGTATAAAGTTTATCAAACTGATTTCAAAGTGAAGGATTCATTAGTTTGAATCAAACACTATAATAACATCTTAGTTGATCATTCAGTATACTTTATTTTTGACAAAACATCCCATGTTTTGGTCGTGACTGCACAGTTTCGGTAGTGACCACATCACATTACAGGATTTTAATTTGCATACTAAAACACTAATGATTTGCATAATAAAACATACTAAAATTCTAATGATTTGCATAATTTTACTAAAATTGTATTTCCCCCAAATAAACGATTATGTGTTCCCTTTTGTCACGACCGAAATGTGCTGAAGTTTTGGTTGTGACAATTTTCGATACTTTTGAGCCGCTCAAAGATGCTGATCAGCACATGGTTATCTAGCACAGTTAAACACACACAAAAACTACATTTTACAGAATAACACCCAACAAAGTTTGATTAATTGCAGAAAAAGGTGTTTGTTAGTGACGTTCATTAAAGCTCCACACAGATTTTCAGACTTCTGAACACATTTAACTCAGAATGATGATCTATCTGCTGTGAAAGAGAGGCTGTGAGAGGAGGAACACAGGAATATTTCCTGATCAGAAATGTAGAAGTGTGTTAAAATCAGTCTCAGACAATGACTCAAACACACACTGTTTTGGTAGTGACATGAAAATGCAGGACACATTTTTTTTTTTACATAAAGTTTCATGATTTTTTTTTTTTTTTTAACTTCACTTCAAAAAAAAAAAAAAAAAAAAAAATCAAAAATATATTTTTAAAAACAACAATGGAAAAAATTGCAAAAATTATTTCAATATTTTCACAAGTTGAAATGTAGGGGTTAGGGTTCGGGACAGACACCTCCTAATTGAAAGTACCTAATAAATTATGATTTTATATATATTAAGCTTACTGATATTTTAAATATTATTGTGGGATTCAATAGATAATAGAAAGATCTTAGTAAACATGCAAAATTTGAATATTTAAATGCTTTTTAAATGCGTTTTTTGGTTGTGGGACAGCAGTTTACACCAATTCTGTAGAATGGCCCATATATCAAAATCTCATAGATTTGCACAGCCCATCGACTAATCTTCAACATGTTTGCTCGTAAACATTAATTTTGCATTGATCTATTTTTAAAGTTTACACCAAATTACACCAGTAACAGATAATTGCATGATGCATGAGCACTTCTCATTCATTTCTCCACAAACGGTAACTGACTCGCACACCTCTGAACGAAATTCAGTGACGTCAATGCTGTAATGTGATTGGTTATCATGGCAAACGTTACACTTTCTCCAATGATAGAGCCACAGACCCTCGTTTCTCCCAATAAAAACACCATCTCTGTTTCAGTGGAGAGCTGGCGGTTTCTGGTGTCCAGCAATGCGACAAAGTTGAGATATGTTTAACTTTATGCAAACAAAGAGAGACTTTTGGGAGCGTCAACCATTAGGAGCGAAGTCAGTGGAGCCATGTGACCCGTCACTACATCCTGCAGTGTCGATGGCCAGATGGAGAAGTTATCTAATGGTTAGCAACTTTCCTGTAATTTATGTATATCTCTGTGTACATATGGTACTCGCCGTGTGGACTCTGAGCTTCACAAAGTCTCTGGCAGTGTGAACGCAGCTTGAGTTTTGCACAGGCGAACCTCAGAAAATATAAAAATCGAATTAATTTCTGCCTTTGCGTAGTGATTACCCCCGGACTTCCCTCGGTAGAATTGCACAGAACTTGGCTGAGGTTTTCCGAGTACAGGGGAGTCATTAAAGGAAATGAATTAACTAATAAGAGGCTTGGGTTTTGCGTCATTGCCACCGCTGCACACGTTCTCTTGCCACATCATTACCACTTGAAGTTCCAGAAAGCTCTAAATGATGACAAATACCCTCCTTTCCCTGTGTCCCCGATGTTATAACCCCGCCACACAACAGCCTATACTCGGTTAGCCATCAAAGGAACAAAGAGAAACTCAAACCACCAGTGCATTTCCCACAGAGCAATAAGATCCACACTACAGATATCTCATGCTGAATTGCTTTCTGAAAATGCTTTCAGTGCACTCGAGCGGGCAAAACACCACACGGTATTTTAATAGGATGATTAATTAATGAGTCAGAATAAAATAAGGCACACTAGTGTAATATCAAACTAATCAAAAAATGCTGATCCATTTATTAGGACTCATAACCCTTAAAAAATTACCATAGAAATATAAAATGATGGAAAATGGTTTGTTTTTTATTTAGTTATTTAATTTTTAAAATGCATTTATTTTGTCAGTTTTTTTATTTGTGTATCCCATTTTGAAATTAATTTATTCATTCAGTTATTCCACGTTTTAATATATTTTTTTATGTATTTTATTATTATTTTAGTTTTTCTTATTTATTTAGTGATACATTCAATTTTTAAAATGTTTTTAGACAATTTTACATTATGCATATCATTTTGAAATTATTCCACTTTTTAATTGCATTTTACAAAACATGGTAAAATAAAGTCTTTTTAACTCTAGCACCATGTAGTATTTAAGATTTGTTTATTTTTTTTATTTAGTTATGTAATTTTTAAATAATTTTTAAATTTTTAAATGTATTTATGTAGTCAATGTTTTTGTGTGTGTATCCCATTTTGGAATTAATTTATTAATTTAGTTTAGTGTATTCCACTTTTTAATATTTTTATGTATTTTATTATTATTTTAGTTTTTCTTTTTCTTATTTATTTAGCGATACATTCAATTTTTAAAATGTTTTTAGACAATTTTACATTATGCATATCATTTTGAAATGATTCCACTTTTTTAATTGCATTTTACAAAACATGGTAAAACAATGTAGTCTTTTTAACTCTAGCACCATGTAGTATTTAAGATTTGTTTTTAAATTGAATTTTAATTTAGTTATGTAATTTTTACATTTTTAAATGTATTTATTTAGTCAATGTTTTTGTGTGTGTATCCCATTTTGGAATTAATTTATTAATTTAGTTTAGTTTATTCCACTTTTTAATATATTTTTATGTATTACATTTAACAAGAAATCTAATATTCAGAATTTTATTTTATGCATTTTATTATTTTTGTTCTTCTTTTTCTTATTTATTTAGTGATATATTCAATTTTTAAAATGTTTTTAGTCAGTTTTGCATTTTCATGCATAGAATTTTGAAATGTATTCCACTTTTTAATTACATTTTACAAAACATGGTAAAAGGCGGTATTTTATTTTTCTTATTTATTTTAATTTAGTTATTTAATTTTTAAAATGTATTTATGTAGTCAATTTTTTTGTGTGTGCATCCCATTTTGGAATTAATTAAGTTTAGTTTATTCCACTTTTTAATATATTTTTCTTATGTATTATTTTTATCAAGAAATCTAATATTCATAATTTTATTTTATGCATTTTATTATTTTTGTCGTTCTTCTTCTTCTTATTATTTATTTAGTGATATATTCCATTTTTAAAACATTTTTAGTCAATTTTGCATTTTTGTGCATATAATTTTTAAATGTATTCCACTTTTTAATTACATTTTACAAAACATGGTAAAAGGTGGTATTCAAGATTTGTTTTTTATTTTTATTCATTTATTTTAATTTAGTTATTTAATTTTTAAAATGTATTAATTTAGTCAATTTTTTTGTGTGTGCATCCCATTTTGGAATTAATTAAGTTTAGTTTATTCCACTTTTTAATATATTTTCCTTATGTATTACTTTTATCAAGAAATCTAATATTCAGAATTTTATTTTATGCATTTTATTATTTTTGTCGTTCTTCTTCTTATTATTTATTTAGTGATATATTCCATTTTTAAAACGTTTTTAATCAATTTTGCATTTTTATGCATATCATTTTGAAATGTATTCCACTTTTTAATTACATTTTACAAAATATGGTAATACAATGTTGTTTTTGAACTCTAGCACCATGTAGTATTTTGTCTATGAAATACTTTGCAAGTGCATGTATATAATATTGTCATATAATATAAAATCTTATATAATCAAAAAGAATGAACCCTGGTGTATATCGAAGTCTCACGGTTTACTGATGTTATCACTGCATCATGGTATTTTCACAATAAGAGAAATGACATCTAGTGTGAACAAACGTCAATGCATAATTCTTTGCATTTCAGAAGCATCACCACTAACTCACCGCTGTCATTGGCCAGCTGAAAGTATCCGTCCACTAGCGAAGCTCCGTTGTTGAAATGTTGAGTCATGTGATCGAGCCAGTTCGCCTCCAAAGTACAGATGCCCTCGCCCTGCGGTTGCACTCGTAGAGGCACTTTAACCGTGTAGTACTTAAACTGACCCTCGCGGCGACCCGGGTAGTTAAACAATCCAAAGAGCTCGGCACCTGTGGACATGTGAAACATTGATTTCAATTATAAAACATAAGTGTTACTCCTAAATGAAACACATTTAACGGCAGAGGAAAGTAGTCTGAGACTAAACCAGTGTAACCATCATAACTCAAACTCAAGCTGGTTTTGTCAGCAGGGTTATGAGATTGGTTGCTTTGTGAAGTGCGGGATCCTTCACTGTGGCCCTTCACGTGCACTTTATTAATTAGCTTGTAGATGGGCTTAACATCTAATTAGCTGGTGTCCTGGTCTAGCGGAGGTAAGTAATTAGGGAAATTAGGTGATGTAGTGGCAATCTCGAACGAGTATTTAGGACCGTCATTTCTCACTAGACCGCCGCCACACTCGGGAGAATTGACCATTCGTTCTTCTCAATGAGATTACATTTGGCTGGAAAACAAAACACTATTTACCTCTGCCACAAAGAGAAAGAGAGTGGACCTAATGGATGGCGATAGTCTAAGATGAATTTGTTTGTGTTCCTGGCTTACCCTGTAAAACCTCCCTGTTTTCAGAACTAATGGGAAATTGACCGAAAAGATAAATATGGATGCACTTTTGTTCTGGCAGCGATCGTTTAGATTGCCGCTGACTGCATTGAGTCATTAACCGCATCTGACGGGACCAAGGAAAGCAAATGAGAGAGAGCGATCTGAATGGCTTTCTGAGACAAATGCACTTACAGCACAAATCTCTGCGAGAATTAATCATTAATTGTTGTTTTACTTCAGTTCGGGTACAACATGGTTCTTTACTTAGTCTTCCTATAAATCCATTTCCTGTAATGTCCAAAGTACATGTGCATCGCTTTATTACAGGCTGATTTTTATTTTATTTTCGCCTTTTTTATAAATAGGGGAAATAAGGAGGGCTACAAAAAAAGGTTATCAAATTATATTTTGAATGATGAACCAATTCAATTCTTTGTGTTTTTATTTCAATGACAATTCTTCCACGGATCATTTATTATAGCTTGTCAAATTTGCCTCTATTTGGGTGTGAGCAAAAACACGCCGTTTTTGTGTGTGTCCCTTTAAATGCAAATTAGCTGCTGCTCCCCGCCCCCTTTCCACAAGAGGGAGGAGCTTCAAGAGCTCATGCAACAACAAAACAGGACAATCTCACGCACTGAAAATATCAGAAACTGTCAGTAGTGGTGTTCAGCATTAAAGATGACCTATAATGCCCCTTTCACAAGATGTAATATAAGTCTCTGGTGTCTCAAATCCCCCACAGATCATTTATTATAGCTTGTCAAATTTGCCCCTATTTGGGTGTGAGTAAAAACAGGGGTGTGTGTCCCTTTAAATGCAAATGAGCTCCGCTTTCCAGAAGAGGGCGGAGCTTTAACAGCTCAACAACAACAAAGCTGGAGAATCTCACGCAGCCAAAATGAGGATTGTCAGTAACGGTGTTCAGCCTTACATTGTTCAAACCGGAGTCGACACTGATGGAGAGACTCAGGAAGAAGTTACAACTTTTAGACGTTTCTGAATGGTTAGTAGATAAATTGATGTAGTTGCTGTGGAGTTGATTCAACTCATCCACTAGCATGTGCCGTCATGTCCATCTTTTGTGTTGAATTGACCCTCGTTTGTGAAGCAGTCCGGCGTAAAATGACGGCATGTCAACAACACTCTACTACAACAACTCTTCCTCTTCTCTAAAGCAGCACAACGTGGCCCCGCCCCCTTTGTTGTGTGTTCTCGGGGGCGGGGTTTATGTAAATTTTAGGGTTTGTGATGTCACTAACCCAGGAAGAAGCCTACCAGCCATGCGTTGTAGTCCTTAAACACTGAACTAAACTGAGAACCCCTTTAATTGTAATGAAAGTAAATGGTGACAGTGGATATGTTTTAATTAAATCCACCCGAATATTAACTGGCTGCCATTGCAGCTCTAAATACAGTCTGTAACAGACGACATGTGAAGAAAGTAATGCTCTTCACACATGAAAGCCAATGACTCTGTGACCTTCGCTAACTTCCAGAGGGGTTTGGTAAAGCGTTGGACATTTAGTGCAGAAACAAGCACACAAACGACCCCTTCAAGCTCTATATGATCACTCTTAACCCTTTCCACAAGGTCAAACACGCTGGATATCTGCAAGGAACATGACATGCCATCAAGTGTTTGCCTAATCCGCACTTGAATTGCATCATATCAACACACAAACACATCCCCAAAAAGTCCTGACCTCCGTCTACAGAGGAGCTGATAACTATGGAAATATTCGGATGTGGATTGCATCCCACCGGCTGATAGTGAAAGTCCTGGATATAAATAGATGTTTTTGAACTCAAATGAACAAT
Organism: Megalobrama amblycephala; assembly: GCF_018812025.1. NCBI lineage: Eukaryota > Metazoa > Chordata > Actinopteri > Cypriniformes > Xenocyprididae > Megalobrama > Megalobrama amblycephala. Next base: position 41,083,119 of record NC_063056.1, read on the forward strand.
TTCTTGCATGTTGTATTTTAGCATTTGCACTAAATTTCCTTTGTGTATCGTGTGTTAAAACAATGCAGGCAGAATTAATCATCACTATCAGTCGACTCAATTCATTTTTTAATTAATTTCCTGTTCTGTGCCTTTCTTTGGTTAACTACCCTATTGCACTTCATGCCTACCATTTAATGCAATGTATTGTTTTACTTCAAATCTTTTACTTTTTTATCTTTTAATATATAATGGAAAACCAGACTTTTTTAAAATTCCAAAGGGAACCAGTGTTTCAAAAGGCTCATTTTTTTTCATAGTCTTAGAGCTACAAACAATGTTATTATCATTAAAGGGGACCAGTAATATAGATGTAATATGTGTCCCCAGAATGTGTCTGTGAAGTTTCAGCTCAAAATCCCCCACAGATCATTTATTATAGCTTGTCAAATTTGCCCCTATTTGGGTGTGAGCAAAAACACGCCGTTTTTGTGTGTGTCCCTTTAAATGCAAATGAGCTGCTGCTCCCCGCCCCCTTTCCAGAAGAGGGCGGAGCTTTAACAGCTCAACAACAACAAAGCTGGAGAATCTCACGCAGACAAAATGAGTTTCTTATTTCTTTAAAATGTATCTCATGAGATTAACCCAGAATATTGGCCTTTTAATTTTCATTTTAGTATGTAAAGCACTTTGAATTACTGCTGTGCATGGAATGCAGATAACCGTGCCTTTCCTTTTTGAATGCAGGTTTCCCTCGAGCTGTTCTGCGGGATGTAAAAACCCTTTCTTTGACAAACCTCAGAGCATTTCACACTGCTGACCAGCGCCATTATGCTTTATAGATGTTCACCAGGAGCATTAGAGGGATTTGAGCGAGGAATGACTGTATTTATCAGCAGTGGCGATAAGTCATAAAGACACAGCGCTGTGCCATAGGACTCCTGGCAGCTGTCATTTTGTGGCTGAATGAGAAAAATTGGTGTAGCGTGAGGATCATTCCACTGCTGACGAAGTCACTTCCACATCCAGATGGAGACCCGTGCACAGGACTCCCAGCATGCATCATTCACATGGTATGGCGAGCTCTGTGCACAATGCAACAGTTTTTGCAAAAAATGCCTCCCTAGCTAATGTTGAGAATGAGGTTTCCCATCTGGTTACTGGCGGAAAAAGAAGGGTGAACAAAGCCTAATCTAGCACCCGCTGTGTGGGTTTTTGTAAATGCCAAATCTGCCCAATCCCATACGTCAAAGCATTGCTCGAAAACTCTGTGACAATGCTTTTCTTGAGACAAAAAAGGCCAGTGAAAGATGCTTTCACAGTATGTGACACCCAGAAGTCAAATGATTTATGATCTTTCTAACTGTCATTAACGCTTCAAGAAAAACAGCTGGCATTAGGGCTGGGCGATAGATTATGCCGTCGATATTAAAATTAAGCAACATTGTGAAAATTGCAGTGATTTTAATGCACTTAATTTGGTGTTTTGACTACTTTCGCAAAAAAAATGTCAAACTGCACATGCAAATGGAGCAATAATTAAAATATGACACATGATATGAGTAGACATTGTAAAAATTTCAACATTGCTAATAATCAGAATTTTTACTGTATTTTTGAGCATAAGAGACTTCTATCAAAACACATCACTGATTTTTTTTTATTATTGCAATGCAAAACTTTTAGAATTAAATATTTACATTTTAAAGTATTTATACACTACCATTCAAAAGTTGTTTTTTACAGAAGTCATCTATTTTCACCAAGGCTGAATTTATTTGATCAAAAAAAAAAAAAAATACAGTAAAAATTGTGAAATATTATTTAATATATTATGTGAATATATTGTAAACTGTAATTTATTCCTGTGATCAAAGCTGAATTTTTAGCAGTCAGATGATTTATGATCTTTCTAACTGTCATCAACGCTTCAAGAAAAACAGCTGGCATTAGGGCTGGGCGATAGATTATGCCGTCGATATTAAAATTAAGCAACATTGTGAAAATTGCAGTGATTTTAATGCACTTAATTTGGTGTTTTGACTAGTTTCACAAAAAAAAAGTCAAATGGACCAATAATTAAAATATGACACATGATATGAATAGACATTGTAAAAATTTCAACATTGCTAATAATCAGAATTTTTACTGTATTTTTGAGCATAAGAGACTTCTATCAAAACACATCACTGATTTTTTTTTTATTATTGCAATGCAAAACTTTTAGAATTAAATATTTACATTTTAAAGTATTTATACACTACAATTCAAAAGTTGTTTTTTACAGAAATCATCTATTTTCACCAAGGCTGAATTTATTTGATCAAAAAAAATACAGTAAAAATTGTGAAATATTATTGCACTTTAAAATAACTCTTTTCTATGTGAATATATTGTAAACTGTAATTTATTCCTGTGATCAAAGCTGGATTTTTAGCAGTCAGATGATTTATGATCTTTCTAATTGTCATCAACGCTTCAAGAAAAACAGCTGGCATTAGGGTTGGGCGATAGATTATGCCGTCGATATTAAAACTAAGCAACATTATAAATATCGCAGTGATTTTAGTGCACTTCAGTGGGTGTTTTGACTAGTTTTGCAAAAAAATGTCAAACTGCACATGCAAATGGACCAATAATTAAAAATGACATAATATATTGAATTCTAAAGCCAATTTTTCAACGTCTATTCAGAGATTTGCTTGTCTGCTAATTGACTATTTCCACAAAAATATGAATGCAACTGTTTTCAACTGATAATAATCAGAAATGTTTCTTGCAGCAAAATCATCATATTAGAATGATTTCTGAAGGATCATGTGACACTGAAGACTGGAGTAATCATGCTGAAAATCACAGAAATAAATTAAATTTCACAATATATTCACATAGAAAACTATTAATTTAAATTGAAATATTTTTTTCCACAATATTACTGTTTTTACTGTATTTTTGAGCATGAGACTCCTTTCAAAAACATCTTATCAACCACAAACTTTTGAACAGTAGCCTATACACTCTAAAAAAAAAAAAATAATAATAATGCTGGGTTAAAAACAACCCAAGTTGGGTTGAAAATGGACTAACCCAGTGGTTGGGTTAAATGTTTGCCCAGCGTGCTGGGTAGTTAACCCAACTATTGTTTAAAAATTACTGTATGACTGACTTAAAATGAACCCAAAATAGTTTGGAAATTAAAAATCAGATACATAATTACTAGAGGAACATTTATTAACAAGGACTTTAATAAATGTTTATTGTTTATTATTCATTAATCTAATTAATAAATGTTAATTTCCAACATATGTGGGGTTCATTTTAAGCAAGCAATACAGTAATTTTTAAACAATAGTTGAGTTAAATAAAACTACCCAGCAGGTTGGGTCAAACATTTAACCCAACTGCTGGGTTAAAACAACCCAACTTGAGTTGTTTTTAACCCAGCATTTTTTAGAGTGAATATTATCAAAAACTTACTGAAAAACATCACCCAGCCCTGGCCAGCATTATATGTCAAAACTAAAACGCACTTTCATTTTTTCGTAAAATAACTTTGTGAGATTTCGATTGATCAAAGGATAAAGACGATCAACCCACCACTCTTCGTCAGGGCTTTCTCGCTCGTGTCTTTGTTTTTGGCCGTGTCGTTGTTGTTGTGTGTCAGTGTATCTCCTTGCTGTGTTTCACCAGATCCTGATTTCAACATGGCTGATGTCTCAACAGAGACATCATCTCCTTCTCCACCTTCAGAAGCTTTCACGCCCTCTGTCAGAGCCTCACCTCCCCCGTCTTTCCCTTCGTTCTCCGCTCCAGACTCGTCTCCCAGCTCCGGCTCCTCCAGGGGACTGGGGCTGGGCGTGAGCCCGGAGCCGTGCAGCGAGCTGGGGCTGGAGTGCAGGGAGAGGGAGGGTTCCTCCGGTTCTCCGTGCCGTGGCACGTGTGGGCGGAGGCCAGCTGGCTCCTGGATGAAGCCCACAAACATGATGCCCTGATCCGCAGCATCCTGGATCTGCTGGGAAGAGAGATAAACAGAGTAAGACTATATATTTTGCTCGCTGAAAATCAATGCCGGTTTAGACCGACATGAATTTCCATGCTAGTGCTGGTTTATCCTGCTTAAACAATGAGATTGTTTACTGTAACCGACAATAAGGAAAGCTAAGGACAACTTAAGTCATCTTCCCCATGTGCTCTGAGAACAAAACAAGCACGTAAGCGGAGTCATTAACATAAGAAAAGCCTTCTCACGCAGCTCTGCAGTATCAGTGAACCGTAATACAGTACCATTCAAAAGTTTGGGGTAAGTAAGATTATTAAAATAAGCAGTTTTCAACAATGATAACAATAAGATCAAGTATAATAATTGAGAACCAATAATAATTGAGCAGCAAATCAGCATATTAGAATGATTTCTGAAATATCATGTGACACTGAAGACTGGAGTAACGATGCTGGAAATTCACAGAATAAATTACATTTTACTATATATTCACATACACCGCAAAATCCCCAGAGTAAAATCAACTCTGCTCCCGTGTTAATTTTGACAGCAAATTTTGATTTAGTTTTAGTCATAGACTTTTGACTAAAATGCCATTTAATTTTAGTCATATTTTAGTCTTAGGAAATTGTTTTAGTTTTAGTCTAGTTTTAGTCGACTGAATATCATGAGATTTTAGTCGACTAAATCTACAGTAAATTTAGTTGACTAAAATCTAATTTAGTTAAATTGTAATGCATTAAGTAAGCATTTCTCTAACAATTCACAGATCCAATACACTGATATACATTCACCAAACTGTACATTGCTCGCCAAAGCGGACGTTTTTGGCCGTTCAAGTGCAAAAAGACATGAAAGAGCAAAATTCAGTGCTTTTCAGGAATTGACACACTTATAATTGAGGTACTATTATAGTTTTCGTTTAAAATTTTTTATTAGATTTGATTTTTAGTTTTTCTTTCTTCATTGTCATTTTAGAAGTAAAAGTTTTTGTAATTTTTAGTGTGTTTATGTCTTTTAGTTTTTGCTTTTAAATGTCTATAAGTTTTTATTTCTGTTTGTTATTTTAATACCGCAGGTTAGCTTAGAAACTAGATGAAATAAAATAAGTTTACATTTTTTACATATTTATTTTTTATTTCAGTTAATGTTTATTTCAAGTAATGAAGATTTCTTTGGTTTTAGGTTTAGTTAACTATAATAACCCTTGTACTTGTAAAATATATTGAATAATGTGTCAAATAATGTCTTAGTCTTTCCTTCCTGTGACAGAAGATACAGTAGTTTACTATGAATTAAATAGAAATTAAATTAAATACAGTTTATTGTTTAAACAAAATAACAATAATGACCAAGAAAAAAAAAAAATTATAAACCATCCCGAAATACACCGTGACTCTTATTCTGAAATGTCTGTAGCAGGCTGATCATGAGGGTGATAAAATATGCATTTCTTACAACCGTCTAAAACATATTACCATATAAACATTGTGTAGTAAACATTGTCATAATTCATCAACATTAGCTCATAAGCATTTGCATGGCATAAATGTGCGCTATTCATTAATTGCGAAGCAGTCTGAAGTGGTGCTGTAGAGATGAGCCTGCAGAGGGCGCAACAGTGCCACGTTTCCCGCGGTAAGATCAGCACGTTACACTTCAAATGTGCGCATCTTCCACACAGGACAGCAGTCCTGACTGGATATCTTCCCAAATCGTCCCTCTCTTTCATTTTCGTCTCGTTTTTATTCGTTGATGAAAATTATAGTAGATTTTAGTCATAGTTTTAGTCATTCAAAATGCATTTTTATTTAGTCATCATCTCGTTTTCGTCCATGAAAAAATGTCATTGACGAAAATTATGACGAAAATTATTCGTCAACGAAATTAACACTGCTCTGCTCAGAGTACATATGGTCCCTCTCTAAATAGTGTTAAAGTAACGCTGAAACAGAGTTAAAGTTAATGAGATAATTAAGCAATTAATTAAGTGATAATTGTGCATTAGTGATGAACACCTGCTGTTAACAAGCAGAATCACTGAAGAAAAGATAAACACAACTTCAATTGACTTTAACTCTGTTTCAGTGTTACTTTAACACTATTTAGAGATTGACCATATGTACTCTAAGCAGATTTTGCTGCGTAAAAAAACAGCTATTATAAATTGTAATAATATTTCACAATGTTTTCTGAGTTTTTGATCACACACTCTAACAAATGCTGGGCTAAAAACAACCCAAGTTGCAACTGGGTTGTTTTAACCCAGCCGTTGGGTTAAATGTTTGCTCATTGTCCTGGGTAGTTTTATTTAACCCAAGTATTGTTTAAAAATTACTTTAATTATGTGTCTGATTTTAATTTCCGACCTATTTTGGGTTCATTTTAAGCCAGCCATATAGCAATTTTTAAACAATAGTTGGGTTAAAAGCACGTTGGGCAAACATTTAACCCAACTGCTGGGTTTGTCCATTTTCAACACAACTTGGGTTGCACTTTATAGAGTGCATAAGCAGAAGAGACTTCTAGTAAAAAATACTTTTTAAAAAAAAAATCTCATTTTTTACTACACCATCATATTTTTGGATTTAACTTTATGTAGTGCCGATTTGTTCCTGGTCTAGCGTTTGGTCCAGCATTGCAGATCTCCTCAAAATTCACTGACATCTTGAACATATTTTATGCTGTTCTTGTCAACATGGACGACCAGATAAACCTCTCGTACTGGCTTGAGAAGCGTCATGATGTGTTTTTGAACGAGATAAGGAGTTTCATTTGGAGAAAGTAGTTTCATTCATTTCCAGTTTCCTCATCGTAAGAACATTAAAACCGATTGATATGCCACATTACCCTAACAATAAAACGCAGTTCAAAACAATATATTGCAAAAGCGTCTTTCTTTCTTCAACACCATCAGCGATTTGAAATTAGCAAGCGCTGATTACAATGGCAGCGGTCCACCATCGACTGCCCTCTGCATCCCAAATCAGTCGAGCATCTACCACTTTATTGTCAGTTCGCGTTTGGAAGCCAGTCTTTGAATTCTCATCAAACCAAATTGAATCGTTAACTGTCAAGGAATGCTAATGATGCCATTTTCCATTATGCTGCTTTAATAAAGGCCAGCCTGAGGCCTGCCTCCACTATCTCCATCTGACGCCTTCGCCCACACCAGCAGAATCACTTTCTGTGAGGTGCGCAGGTTATTTTCTCTAAAATTAAACCGGGAACAGGCCCGTCCTTTCCAGGCGCATTGTTTAATGCATATTGAACGCTGACGCCGGGAGTCCTGTCATTATATTTGCAACAATGATGCAAATGAAATTGCATAGATAAGAAGCCATTTTTCTCCTCCGTCGGTGAGGGGGCACTGAATAATTTCCGAGTTTGATGTGACGGGTGGAAGGATCGTATTCGTGATGGATCATTGCGATTAATCACGCCCGGATGTGCACCGCCGACACAGCGCAACAGGTCTGAGATCTATATAGTGACTCCAAGAGGTTTTTGGACACAAGATTTTTCTGAAAGAAGTCTCTTCTGCTCACCGAGACTGCATTTATTTGATCAAAAATACAGTAAAAACAGTGAAATATTATTACAATTTAAAATAACTGTTTTCTGTTTTCATATATAAATAAAATGGAATTTATTCCTGTGACGCAAAGCTGATTTTTTAGCATCATTACTCCAGGGGAACAGACCCTGTTTAACAACTCCTTACAAATATTTCTATGAAAAATACCATAGTGACTGTGGTGTTTTGCAGTAGCTGACATTGTTATCAATAAAGATGACAAGTTTGCAGAAATATTCTGCAAAGCATCTTACAGGGTTTTAAGGATATAACATTGATTTATGATTTTGCAGTTGTAGCAAGTAGCTATGTTCCAATGAAATGAATGTACTATATTTTAGTTTGATAATGTTTTTTATTTTTAGGGGATTTTATGGTACTAAATTATATTTATGGATCCATTTATTACTGTTAATCACTTTTTAACATATAAACACTGAAGATGAGATTTAAAGCTCAGACTGAAGTTTGGTCTCTTTTTAAACAAGACACTTGGCAGATTATTGCTGAAGTGAAACAAAAATGCTATAGAAGTTAAATTTTTTTATTATGAAAAATGCATAAAAATACTATATTTAAAATTTAAAATTTGAAACAAAATATGTTTTACTCTAAAACTGTGAGGAAAATCAAAGCCTAAACAAGTCTAAATCTAAACAAGTCTAAAAAAGTAAATAGTGCGCACGATTTACTATTTCATTCCCTCAATCTGCTAAATCAGGCGGACGGTTTACAATTTCGTTCCCTCGATTTGCTAAATCACGCGCACGATTTAGCCTACTATTTTTTCCCTGCATGTCATGTGCGGTGCTCCGTAGTTCCAAATTTGAGGTTGATATCTCAAAAAATTAGCTTTCAGTAAGATTTTGTTTGGGTGCAGTACCAAACGTTTCCACTAGATGAAATTAGCTTTCCATTCGTTGCCAATGCACTCATTTTTGACGGCAAAATACAAAACAAGTGTGACTATTTTTTTTTAAGGACTATTTAACCTTTTTGAATCATGCACATTATTTTTTTTTTTGTTCTCACATAACAAATGCCAAAATCTTTACCAAGTTTCGTACCATTCTGATGCAGTAAAAATTCTCCCCCCCCTCCAAAAAAATAAAAAAAATAAAAATAAAATTTTTCGACCAAAATTGACCAAAGAGCACCAGAGGGTTAACCCTCTATGCTACGCAATATGATATCAATGAGGAAAAAATTATTTATGTTGTTTTTCCTGCTTAAATTTGGACACTTTAACAATATCAATAAACATTTTCATAATTTTTTAATTTATTTAATTTGTATAAGTTTGTTGCCTCGAGGCAACATTGTACCACAATCGAAAAATTTAAACATTTGGCATTTTCATGTAGAAAAAAGAAATATATTTATTGAAAACATCAATTTCTTTAACTAGACACTTGAACAAACAAATTTATCTAGTTTTTCATATTTAATAAAAAGTAACATTTTATATCCAGCTGTTGCCCTCAAGCAACATTGTACCATAGTGTAACACAAGAATTATCAAACCATCATATCTTTATATTATTATATCAAGTTATCATATCCATCTTCATCCTCATCTCCATCTAATCTCTCTCACCCTCACAGATTGTCACTATGATTTCATCTTCCTCATCACAGTGTGACTCCTCATCATCGCCCTCATCAACTGCCAGTGCTACCTGTGTTTTACACCTTTCTGAAGTGCTATAGAAAATGTGCAGATCATAATATATGCAGATATAGTATGTGAATTAGTGCATTACAAAATCATGTGAAAATGCCAACATATTTAGATAATTCTCACTCTTTTCCTTACAAATATAATACATTTGTTTTGAAACCTATTATGCCTGTATGGCCTTATGCGATTCCATTATGGTACAATGTTGCCTTGAGGCAAAACACACAGTTTTTTGTTATTTTCTCTAAAACATTTGATGCAATATAATGTACAGTTCTTGAAAATACTTCTTCACTTGCCAGGTGGCTCATATTTTTTGTGGGTGATTAAATGGATACAAACAAGTGAAAAAAGCACTTTTCATTGGAGAAAATGTGTGCACGTGCTGAAACAGGACACAAAATGGACCCATGTTGCTCATGTTATGGTCATTTTTTGCACTTTTATTGATTAGTGTTTGAGTTATTCTGTCCTGAGATACATTTGATCAATCAATAGATGCCTTATTTTATTAAAAAACAAACTAAAATAGACCATATTGCCTGGAGGCAACACCGTACCATAGAGGAAATACCACAATCAAGCAATCCCATAATGCATTGGGTCATTAAAAAAAAATCCATTTAACATCCACCTTATATGTAGTAAACAGCAGAGCTGATCACTAGTAAATGTTTTTTCAACATTTTAATATGCATGAGCGGATTTGAATATTCATGATTCAGTTGTGTGTTCCTTCTGTGTACAAGAAGCTAATCAGGAGCTTCTTACTTTCTTCACGTAGCCTTGGATGTGTTCCGTAGTGGGAATCTGGTCCGCAGACATACATTCCTCCAGCTTTAGATGGTATGGCTCAAAGTCTGCCGGATTCTTCTCCCAGCTGAAGAGAGAGAGAGAGAGAGGGGAATATAATGTCAAACATACAACTCTTAAACAGGTGCAGAGCAGCGATACATCACGGAAAAAAAAAAAAACTTGAAAAAGTTCATTTTAGTGAACTGATTATAAAACGTTAGTGAGACGGAGAACATCTGTTCGTGAGGTTTATTATTGGAAACATTTTGCACAGCATTGGCAAGAAATGAGCACTAAGAAGACACATTTTCACTAAATGAGCAGCTGTAATACTCGAGAGCTGCTTTCTCTCTCTGAGGTGATTTCCTTGAGCATTGTTAAAGGTGAAGTGTGTCGTTTATTCAATGTTAAAGTGCTTTCTATGTCAGTTTAATATGCAGAGACAACTGTAAGTAACTTTTTCCTTGAGCACGAGAGACTTATTTCAAAAACATTAAGAAATATGCTAACCAAGGCTGCATTAAAAATACAGTAAAAATTCGATTTTTTTTTTTTTACCATTTTAAAAAGCTGTTTTCCATGTGAATTTATTCCTGAGATCAAAGCTGAATTTTCTGCATCATTACTGTCACATGATCCTTCAGAAATCATTCAAATATGCTGATTTGCTGCTCTCTGAGGTGTTCTGACTCGACCAATGGCGTGAGTTTGGGGGCGGGACTGTCTCTTTATAATTATGAATGAGTGCAACACAAAAGCTGTTTTGTTTCTCTCCAAATGAAACCCGCAGAGATCCCCGTGAGGCGGCCGGTGTCCTCTTCTCCCGCCGGTTCCAGCTTCTTCTCCTCCCATCTTCTGTGTGCGTGTGACATTCGGGACAGAGATTAAACCCACTAACCCAGAGCTCGATCCAACCACAAAGTCGCAGCACAGCAGGGCCCTGACTCACCTCTGTCACACACACACACACACATGAATTCACACTTCCCGCCAACACACGGCCATCTGCTGCCTGAACACATTCCCCTCATATCGTTCCTGCGGCACGTATGACTGTATCCTGCAGTCTGGGTTTAACATGAAGATAAACAAATCAGAGCAGCGTATGAACAGCAGAATGAAAGGTCTGTCTATTTAACAAGTTAATTTAGTGTGATTAAGAAGAAGAAGAAAAAGGAAAAACATGCTTTTTTGCAATTAATCATAGCCCTTGACAGTTCGTAATGTAAAAAAAGAAAATATTTCCTGTGATTATTTGTTAATAAAACACACAAAAACTAAAAGTCAGCTTCCAATTATACTTCAAATTGCAACCTTACTGCAAACTTGACTTGGTTCTCCTGAAGAAATTAATACTTTTATTCACCAAGGACGAGTAAATAATTTTATAATGTTTCAAAAGATTTGATTTCAAATAAATGCTTTCTATTAAACAAAGAATCATAGTTTCCACAAAAATATGAACTGTTTTCAACATTAATGATAATCAGAAATGTTTCTTGAGCAGCAAATCATCATATTAGAATGATTTCTGAAGGATCATGTAAAAATGGCAACAGTAAAAATTAAGTAAAAATATTATTACAATTTAAAATAATGGTTTTCTATTTTAATATACTTTAAAATATAATTTATTTATGTGATGCAAAGCTGAATTTTCAGCATCATTACTCCAGTCTTCAGTGTCACAGAAATCATTCTAATATGCTTTATTATCAATTATTATCAATGTTGGAAACAGTTGTGCTGCTTAATATTTTTTTATAACCTGTGATACTTTTTTTCAGCATTCTTTGATCAATAAAATGTTAAAAAATAACAGCATTTATTTAAAATAGTAATGTTTTCTAACAATATACTCTATTGTTCAAAAGTCTGGGGTCAGTATTTTTTTTTTTTTTTTTTTTAAAGAAATTAATACTTTTATTCAGCAAGGATGTGTTAAATTGATAAAAAAGTGATAGTAAAGATTTATATTGATAGAAAAGATTCTTATTTTGAATAAATGCTGTTATTTTTAATAGCGATGCGCCGATATGAAAATTTTGGCCGATAACCGATAATTCTTTATATTTGAAAGCCGATAACCGATATATTGGCCGATAAATCTAAATCAAGATTTTATATAATTTTTAAGAGTCTGATTACAAAAACAAAAGTTGCACCATTAAAAGCCATGTCCCAAGCACACAATTATAATGTTCGCATTATAATATTATGTAGCCTATGTGACAGACTTGCATTGTATGATGCACTGTATTTTCCTTTTTGAAGTGATTTCAATCATATTTCAAGCCATTCAAAACCATAATGGAGGACAGTGCACATCTGAAGTGTCTCAGCTGATTTGTCTCGGCTTTGATACATCGGCCAAATTTTCTTATCGGGCCGATAACAATAGCATTAAAAATGAACATATATATCGATATATCGTGCATCCCTACTTTTTAACTTTTTATTCATTAAAGAATCATGAAAAAAGTCACATAGGTTCCAAAAAACTATTAAGCAGCACAACTGAAGGATCATGTGACACTGAAGACTGGAGTAATGATGCTGAAAATTCAGCTTTGATCACAGAAATAAATTACACTTTACTATATATTCACATAGAAAACAGTTATTTTAAATTGTAAAAATATTTCACAATTTTTACTGTATTTTTGATCACATAAATGCAGCCTTGGTGAGCAGAAGAGACTACAGTATGTAGTGCACAAGTCATATTGACTACAGTTCTGATGCTGCTTTCTGGCTCTTTTTTGAGCTTGACAGATGCGATCACCATGACCTGTTGCATGCAAAACGATTCTTTTGTGTTCCACAGAACAATGCACCAGCATGAGGCTGAATAAATAAAGTCTTCTCGATTGTGGATGAACTATTCATGTAAAGGCATTACATTTCTTTCCTGCAGGCTTAATGCACCTACAGAACAGCAATCCACAGCATTTGGCAGCGCCGAGGCTGTTTGTGCGGGTTAAACAGCAGTAACTTCGACAGAAAAGATCCAGCCGCTTGCTCGCAGGAGTGCTGCTTCTGGGAATAAAAAGCTTAAAGCAACACTGATCTCGACTTCCTTCAGATTCAGTTCGCTCAAAGGTTTCTCTCAGACACGGATCTTAGACACAGCTGGGTTGCACTGTTGGCAAATGCCTGCGGATCGTCTTAGTTTGTGTGTGCGAGTGTGTTTTCACCTCTCTATCTTTGCCCTCAGGAATGCCGATATCACTAGTGCTGTCAGATTCGGCGTTTCCGAGTCCGCAGGCGATATCCAGCTGTGTGTGGTGGCATTGCCATGACAACAACCTTCGTCGGGATCCATCAAACCTATGTATCCCAATCTTTAATCACTGCATTAATAATGTATCACATCTTTCTTGATGTCAGCTTATTTACCGAGCCATGCATAATGTTATTCAAGCGTATCGGCCTTAATGGTTTCTGGTCCGTGCCGGTACCCCTGCGAGGTGCTCTGCAATTATCAAAAAATGATGCATAAATCACCCACCCTCGTCGCTGAAGTGGAACTGTAACTAAAATTGAACATGGGGGCTTGACAGTTGACATTTGGAATTATAAACACAGTCAGCTACGTTCACCACTAGGTAATGAGTAATGCCCGGCAAATCTCTTTAAAACGCCCGGCCTGCTGAGTCTAATCCCATGATGCTCGTTCACAGTTGTGATGTTTGCATCAGCACAGGTCCAGAGGAGCTCCTGTATTAGTGGTGTACCGCCTGATTAGGGTGAGTTTTGAAGGGGAAAATGTAGGAGTTCCTCACACAGTGGCTAATCCTGATGTAGAAGACTCCAGGTGAATATTAAACACTGAGCTACATCCCATCTTCTCTGGAAAAATGTGTCAGATGTCACAACAAGCTTCTTCCCAGGTTAGTGACATCACAAACCTTAAAATTTGCATAAACCCCGCCCCCGAGAACACGCAAAAAAGGGGGCGGGGCCATGTTGGGCTGCTTTAGAGAAGAGGAAGAGTTGTTGTAGTAGGGTCGAGGGTCAATTCAATGCTGGATTTGCACAAAAGATGAACATGACGGCACATGCTAGTGGATGAGTTGAATCAACTCCACAGCAACTACATAAATTTATCCACTAAACATTCAGAAACGTCTAAAAGTTGTAACTTCTTCCTGAGTCTCTCCATCAGTGTCGACTCCGGTTTGAACAATGTAAGGCTGAACACCGTTACTGACAATCCTCATTTTGGCTGCGTGAGATTCTCCAGCTTTGTTGTTGTTGAGCTGTTAAAGCTCCGCCCTCTTCTGGAAAGGGGGCGGGAGCAGCAGCTCATTTGCATTTAAAGGGACACACACAAAAACGGCGTGTTTTTGCTCACACCCAAATAGAGGCAAATTTGACAATCTATAATAAATGATCTGTGGGGGATTTTGAGCTGAAACTTCACAGACACATTCTGGAGACACCAGAGACTTATATTACATCTTGTGAAAGGGGCATTATAGTTCCCTTTTAACCCTTTAGAACCTAAAGCTAAAATAGCCCGTTTTCACGTATTATGTATGTTTTTTTATTATAAAATTCTCGAACAATGCGCTATCTTCAAGTGCAAGGTGTCATTTTTTTCAGAAAACAACTGGCTTTCAATAAATTAGTTATTGACCATTAATGTATATAGTGAGTTTGTAAATAGAATTTAAATAGATGAAAATAAAAAATAAAAATAAATAAATTTTCTGATTTTAATTTAGAAAAAAAAGAGAAAAATGATGATCGAAAGAATCTAACACTTCAAACTTGAAAATTCAACTATATTACATATATACAAGTCATTTTGTGACACTTGGGTGCACAGTTTTCATTCAGGAGAAAGTTTTTTCATACATGCATATGCACGCATACGTTTACCGCACGGACACATTATACAGATGCACACAGCAAATGCGAAATGCGAGTCTCACTTAGCCTCCTCCCAAGTCTTATAAAAAATCATCCCAATTGACTGTATACTCCTTCGCCATGTTTTTGTTTGTTTCTGCTATTATTTATGCAGTTCAAAACTCCCTAAACTGCCACACTCCATATCTCTCCGTTCAAAGCCTCCTTCCACCCGCTCTCCAGAAAGCGGCTGCCATTTGCTGACGGAAGGCACGAAATTACCATAATAACCCTTATATTGCCCATAAAAGCCCATGTTGTTTACTGTCAGCAATTTGAATTATTACGATGGCGCAAACGGTTCAAGAGTTACGGTAACATGAATACAGCTTGGTTGGGCGTGTCGCCGACGACACATCCGGTTTTAAAGGGTTAAGGCTGAACACCACTACTGACAGTTTCTGATATTTTCAGTGCGTGAGATTGTCCTGTTTTGTTGTTGCATGAGCTCTTGAAGCTCCGCCCTCTTCTGGAAAGGGGGCGGGAGCAGCAGCTCATTTGCATTTAAAGGGACACACACAAAAACGGCGTGTTTTTGCTCACACCCAAATAGGGGCAAATTTGACAAGCTGTTATTAAATGATCTGTGTGGGATTTTGAGCTGAAACTTCACAGACACATTCTGGAGACACCAGAGATATCTTGTCAAAGGGGCATTATAGATCCTCTTTAACCAAAGCCGATCAGCCATCTAAACCAGGTAATGACCAGCTTGGAAGTTGCTTTTTAGCTGGAATTCCCAACAGATCCTTCTTTTATCTCTCAGCTTGTTCCGTTTCCTCCTCGTCACCCCTTTTGTCTTCTCCTCTGGACGTTTTGGAGAGCGAGAAATGGCTCCATGAAGATTTTCTTTCATCTGCACTTTTCCTCCCTCTCCTCCGTGATTTCTGGGATTGGCAGGGAAGGAGTAGAGCTGTGCCCTGTTTGATATCTCGCCTCCCTCTTTCTTTTTTTTCACAGGTTTATCCCTCAGGGCCGCTGCTGATGCGAGCAACTGTCTCCACGGTGACAGACGCCAAAGATAAAGCAAGGCAGCTTTGCCGAAGCCATCAAAGGTTGGCAGCCGTCTCGATACTATGATTCCTCCCAACACGCGCACATCAACGTACACGTGACAGGATCTTCTTTCGTCTTGTTTTTCTCTTGGTCTCTTGAAGACAAATCAGAAGTCTTCACTGTGAGCAACACATGCACACACTATTGATGAAACATGACTTGTTAAAGGAAGAGTTCACCTTAAAATTCTGTCATTATTTACTCGCTCTCATGTTGTTACGAACTCGTATGACTTTCTTTCTTCCGTGGAATGCAAAAGAAAACTTCACAAGTATATTTACAATGCTATTTTCCACAAAACAAAAGCATACAGTTACCAGGGCCTGTCAATCTCCTTAAAATGACACAGAAAATCACAAAAAATAACTATAAGAATGACTACAAGTCCTCTGAAGTCGTACGATAGCTTTGTGTGAGGAAAAGTTAAAATTAGTGTAATAACATTGACAATAAATTATAAAAAAAACATGTAGATGTATTTATTATAAAATATTGAAATGTACAGTCTTGTACAAAAGTTTTTTTTTAAAGAAATTAATATAGAAATTAATATGATCAAAAGGGACAGTAAAGACATTTATAATGTTAAAAAAGATTCTATTTCAAATAAATTCTGTTCTTTCTGTTTTTCAAGCATCAAATCATCATATCAGAATGATTTCTGAAGGATCATGTGACACTGAAGACTGGAGTAATGATGCTGAAAATTCAGCTTTGATCACAGGAATAAATTACACTTTACTATATATTCACATAGAAAACAGCTATTTTAAACTGTAAAAATATTTCACTTTTTTTATTGTATTTTTGATTAAATAAATGCAGCCTTGGTGAGCATGATTGGTAAATATCTACTTAAATTGTCATGAAATTCATTTTTATGAGTGAAATAAAAACAGCCTTTTAAGCAATTTCAATGAATATATAAATATATCTCTAAAAATACGTAGCAAATCTTAAGATATGTATATATATATATATTATATATATATATATATATATATATATATATATATATTTTTTTTTTTTTTTTTTTTTTAATATAGCTAAATCAGCCTTATTTGACACTCGTGGTCACTATGAGTGATATAGAATCTAAAATTGTCTACATTCCTTCAAATGTCTCATTTTGTGTTCCACAGAAAAGAAACTGACAGCATATGGTTTGAAACAAAAGCCGGTCGAGTAAATAACAGAATTGTCATTTTTGCATCAGCTGTTCCTTTAAGAAGATCAATGGAGTGTGTATATGACTTTAATAATGAGTTTTCGCGTGAACATTCTTGCTTTTCAGTGCATGGCGCATTAAGATGAGAGGAGTTTGTGCCAAGAGTTCATCCTGACATGCACTGAACTGTGTAATGTTACAGTACAGCTTACAGATCAGGCTCATTCTGTCCCTCACGGAGTGCTGCTTTTCATCTATACATAAAGGAAGAGAAGCCAAAAGATCAACAGTAATATAGAGAGGATTTTTTCCCTTCTTAGTGTTTGCATTAAACCTTAATTTGCCACACTGCATCTCAGAAGCCCCTTCTTCATGCACAAGGTGCCAGTCGCCAATCTGGAAGCTTTATGTGCATTTTAACTGCAGAAACGCGCCGTTTTTGTGTGTGTCCCTTTAAATGCAAATGAGCTGCTGCTCCCGCCCCCTTTCCAGAAGAGGGCGGAGCTTTAACAGCTCAACAACAACAAAGCTGGAGAATCTCACGCAGCCAAAATGAGGATTGTCAGTAACGGTGTTCAGCCTTACATTGTTCAAACCGGAGTCGACACTGATGGAGAGACTCAGGAAGAAGTTAACAACTTTTAGACGTTTCTGAACGGTTAGTGGATAAATTGATGTAGTTGCTGTGGAGTTGATTCAACTCATCCACTAGCATGTGCCGTCATGTTCATCTTTTGTGTTGAATTGACCCTCGTTTGTGAAGCAGTCCGGCGTAAAATGACGGCATGTCAACAACACTCGACTACAACAACTCTTCCTCTTCTCTAAAGCAGCCCAACATGTTGTGTGTTCTTGGGGGCGGGGTTTATGTAAATTTTAGGTTAGTGATGTCACTAACCCGGGAAGATGCTCGTTGTAGTTCCTACCAGCCGTTTGTTGTAGTCCTTAAAAAGCGATTTCTGTAAAAGAAAATATCTCTCTTTGCATTGAACTTTGAGCGTCGTAACTTTGCAGATGTTGTTTATGATCAAACAGCAACATTACACACTAACTAAAGTTAAAAAAGTGCCAAATCATTAATCAACCACCCCTTTAATATAAAATGAGAATATTTACAATCATCATAAGTATGCGTGGGTTGCTAGGAATTTTGTTATATTCGTTAAAGCACTTCTGACATTACATCAAAAATAAAGACACTGAATTAAATAATTTTGGATACTAAATGTGGTGTATCGTTAGCTGGTTTTTGTATATACTTATAATAACTGGACCCATTCCTTACTGTTCTTAGAACCGTTCGGCTCAACGGTGAAAAAGCATCTATTTTTGTTTTCTATGTTAAAGTTGGTTTGAAATGAAAATTCACTTTCTATTTTCTAAATGCATGTTATTAATCTTATTGTCATCGATTCATCCATGCATACACTACCATTCAAACATTTGCGCTCAGTCTATTCTGTTTACCAAAGCTGCATTTATTTGATCAAAAATACAGTAAAATTTTGAAATATTTTTACTATTTAAAATAGCTGTTTTCTATGTGAATATATAGTAAAATATAATTTATTTCTGTGATCAAAGCTGAATTTTCAGCATCATTACTCCAGTCTTCAGTGTCACATGATCCTTCAGAAATCATTCTTATAAATGTTTTTTTGTCAATTTAATGTGCCCTTGGTGAATAAATAAAAACAACTTTTGAACAATGGTGTTTCTTTTTTCTTTTGACCTTGTAACTTTTAATCAAAAATGTCATAACTTGATCTTCTAGTGACGTCTACAATCATTTAGTCCACTTAAACTCCGCCCCTTTCTTGCAATCGTCCACAAGCTCACATTCAGATCCGCCTCCATTTTTGAGTGCCACGCCCACATCTCAAAGTCCTATTGACAACTGATGGATAAAATCAAGCCCTCGTCTTACGTTTAACTTTTTTGATAATCCATTAAACTTGGATGCATGTAAAAATAAGGAAGAAACAATCTTCCGTTTCAACCAGTTCATTTCAAACCTGAAAACAGTCACTAAGCTCTAGATATCATTAGACTTGTAAACAAAGACTGTGATGCAGTTTGTTGGCATGTCACACATTCAGTTACGCCAACATTCGTCCCTCAAATCAGTTGAAACGTGATGCTGGATCTGAGAGAAGTTTACAGATCTCCTGTCTTCCTCCAGCACTGAGGTAAGAGAAGTTCACCATCACCTCACTTCCTTCCTTCCTTCCTCCAGGGAATCTCCCCGAAGAGGTCAATGGGGTCAGACACATGCCTGCAGTCTTAAACTTCACACACAGATGCAGATGGAGATGTGATTGTGGCCGTTGCCTGTGGTGTGTGTGTGTGTGTGTGTGTGTGTGTGTGGGTGGACGTGAGCTCGGTGTCTCCTGCTCAGTGCCCTTTACGCAGCCAGGCCGGTCTGGACACTGCGAAGGCGATCCAGCAGCGCTCCAGGCAGGGAGTGGATGTGACTTTGAGTCGCTGCCACTGTTTGGCCAGAGGATTATCGAACCGCTCTTCAACATTCACCAACTCTGTGTGACGGACTGTAAAGTGTTGGTCTCGTGCAGAGAGACTTTGGACTAACTGTGAAGTTTAGCCAGTGTGCAGCTCAGACTGACTACTGTGTGACTGACATGCACAGCAACCAATCACAGGTTTTGTTTTTACATGCTTATTCACTGTAAAAGTTGTGCGTCTGCAATCAGTTGTACAAAAACACCACAAGCAATTGGTGGAAAAGTGGATGGACTTGCTCAGAATGTGCACTGTAAAAAAAATCTGGTTTAAAAATAACCCAAGTTGGGTTAAAAATGGACAAAACCAGCAGTTGGGTTAAATGTTTGACCCAACTTGCTGGTTTGTTTTATTTAACTCAACTATTATTTAAAAATTACTATATTACTTGCTTAAAATGAACCCAAAATAGGTTGGAAATTAGCTTTTGTTAATATGTTTAATAAATGAACATTTATTAATATGATTAATAAATAATAATCTATTAAATTGCTTATTAATAAATGTTCACCTTTTGATTATTATTGTTGCCTCTAGTAATTATGTGTCTTATTTTTAATTTCCAACCTATTTTGGGTTCATTTTAAGCCAGACATATAGTCATTTTTAAACAATAGTTGGGTTAAATAAAACTACCCAGCAAACATTTAACCCAACGGCTGGGTTTGCCCATATTTAACCCAATTTGGGTTGTTTTTAACCCACCATTTTTTAGTGTTCAAAAGTTCGTGATCAGTAAGAATTGTTAAATTAAGTCTCTTCTGCTCACCAAGGCTGCATTTATTTGATCAAAAATACAGTAAAAATTGCGAAATATTATTATAATTTAAATCAACTGTTTTCTATGTGAATATATTGTAAATTGTAATTTATTCCTGTGATCAAAGCTGAATTTTCAGCATCATTACCACAAAGCTTTTTGATGCCACTAACCTGGTCAATTTTGACAAATCTGGTAATTAAATCTTCCTTAAAAGCGTTTATTCCATGAATCCAGTACCTCATAAACATTTTTTTTCTATCCAGCTTGACTGAACGTGTCTTTATGATGAGCAGATTGGAACTGGAGATGTTGTGTGAAAAAAGCATCTGACGGTTGACTGTGGTGGGGAAATTGATTGAAGATAGTGGTGCAGAAATGATTCACAGCAGCCAAATGAAGGAAAAACTGAGTATTTTTGCATATTATAGTCTCAGACGTCACGCTCACAAACTGATGCATAAGGCACACAAAACAGGAAACACTTCGAAATCATCATCTAATTGGTTTGAATTCTACAGGATTTCCAGAAGACTTGTGTGTTGCCTTTTTTAAATGTGTGTTGCTATTTCATGCATTCTGACTTATTTACACTGTTAAAGAGTTGCATTCTCATGCTAAACATGGCCGAAGTTTCAAAACACTACTTCCGGTTTCGGTACAGGATTTGGAGGGGTTTTTTTCGAGTATGGCCCGTATGACGTCAAAAGAGGCAGAATTCCTTGTATAGACACTCCTCCCTGAAGACCACACCCATCAACGCGTTTCATTCAGGATACGGAAGCCGAGAGATTTTTCAGCAATGGCTGTGTCCCAATTCAGGTGCTGCACCCTTTGAAGGCTGCATACATCATCGGTCTCATTTAAGAAAAATAACCGTTAGATTTCAACATAAGAAAGAAATCACAGTATTTTACACCTCACTCAATTTCATTACGATCACTTTTCTTAAATAAGACATCCTTGATGACGTATGCAGCCTTCAAATGCGACCTCCGGAGGACACAGCCTCCGAAATGAGACGCAGCTCCTGTCACCGAATGAGTGTGTTTTTGGTTGTGAGGGAAAGATTTCCTTTTTCAGCTTCCCAAAGAACCCAGCGTTAAGAGAACAGAGGATGAATTTTGTTTTCCGGGGAAGCGACAGAGTTGTGCACGCATGTTTGTTTGTTCCCGGGAATTCGGTGACGAATACTTTGTAAACAAGTCCCAGTTCTGCGCTGGATTCGCAGATCGCGGGTGGTGAGTAAAGCTGCATCAGATGTCTGTGTTTTGTTGGAAATCGGGGCGCAAGTGCATATAATGTAAACAACATGAACGCTTTTGTTCCCTTTTTATTTATAATAATGACACAGCTTGCATGCAATCTCTACGCAGCAGCTTGCATGCGCTCGTGACTCTTTAGCTCCACCCACGGCACTGATGGCAGACACGCCTCTATCTTTTATAAATATGATAAAACTAAAAACTTTTCAGAGATATGAAGGATGCATTGTTACTCTACTCAAGATTAACATGAGATGACAGAAACTGTGTGTGATACCCCCCCTTTAACGGTCTGCCTGTAAACAAAGCCGTCGTGAAGCCAAACCCCCTCATGGAAGAGGAAATCTGTCGTATTTACATCTGTGACAATGAACGCTTTTTAGGATCAACTAAACGTTGGATTTTCAACATTTTTGGAGACTGATGCACCATTATTGCAGTAAATTTTCAATGCTTTTGAATTAATCATTTATTGGTTGCACGCCGGTCTGTTATTGTAGGGACACGACTCTGACCAAAACAAACTGTGACTGGTTGCTTTACATGTCAGTCAGATGGCCTCTGGGTGGTCCTTGGCCAATGAAAGCTGCTATAGAGTGCATTAGTGCCCCGCCAACTTTTTCAGCAGCGTTGGTTCTGGAAGTATTTTTTCCATTCATTTCTCCCATATGGATTTGGTTAAAGCATTTTAAGCCATGAACCAAACCAACCAGCAATGAGGAGAATCACAACATTACAAACTTTGATTTGAAGCAAAAAAGTATTTGAAAATTTGACAACCGATACAAGACTGTGTACTTAATGGCTTTAGTGAGGGAAAGGACTACAATCCCATAAAGCATTGCAAATATGGAGAACTACTAATTCAAAACAACATATTTTAAGTTTGTTACAAAATATACACATTTTGAGAGTGTAGGGAGATCGACTTGATTTCATGGGAGTGGGCGGAGCTAAAGAGATATTTTGTTTCGACTCTCTGATTGGTGGAATTTTCTGTAAAGCATCATGGGTAATGTAGTTTTTCACCATGAATTCTGCTGTTAAACACCATTATTTTAAAAAGAAATTGAAATAATGTGGCTTGACGGAAATATCATCGATTAACAACCTCATAGCTCAGTACTTACATCACTTACCCTAAAATTTACATAAACCCGGTTTGAACAATGTAAGGCTGAACACCGTTACTGACAATCCTCATTTTGGCTGCGTGAGATTCTCCAGCTTTGTTGTTGTTGAGCTGTTAAAGCTCCGCCCTCTTCTGGAAAGGGGGCGGGAGCAGCAGCTCATTTGCATTTAAAGGGACACACACAAAAACGGCGTGTTTTTGCTCACACCCAAATAGGGGCAAATTTGACAAGCTATAATAAATGATCTGTGGGGGATTTTGAGCTGAAACTTCACAGACACATTCTGGACACACCAGAGACTGATATTATATCTTGTGAAAAGGGGCATTATAGCAGATTCACTTTAAAGGTTTATATGTCAATGTATGGAGAAAATAAATGGGGTTTTACTTCTGGAGTCTAAGGAGTCCAGACCTTCTGCCGTCAGTCTGAATGTCTGGCTACGCGAGACTATCTTGCATATCTGTATTGTAGTCCAGTTATAATGTAATCAGGCTTTGCAAAGAGGATGTGGCAGCACCAAATCTATTGGACCTAGTGAAGTCTTAAAGGTACAGTAGCAAGCAGACTGTTGAAGGGTCAGATAGAGGGTGGAAAATGCTCATGAACACTAAATTATGATGTTTTTGGTGCAAGAAATCCTGCGATTTGAGGCAAAACCCCTGTAATAAATGTCAGCACCACCTGTGGAGTTCAGAGCAGCTGTCATGTTTCACTGTATGTGTTGTGACCCCACCTGTCAGAGACTTTGATGAGCACTGCCCGGTAGAGCTGGCGCTGGACGCTGGCGGGCTCGGGGCCGCACGGGTGGACGAAGGGGTGCACAGCTGTTAGGATGAAGCCCTGCTGGTAGAGATCCTGCAGCTGAGACGGCAGCTCCCTCACCGAGGACAGACACAGCGTGGACGTCCCATCTGCCAGAGGACACAGAGGCAGAGACACACACGGGTGAGAACAGCACACACTCAGTCCCTGGAGGATCGCACACTAACACTTCGCTTTTTCAGCTCTCTGATGATAAATCCTCTCCAGTTTTACTTTTTAAATAACATCAGTTTAGCCAAACAGTTCTTGCCAAGAACAGGAAGGAAAATCACAAAACATATTTCTGTATTTTTTTACAGAAAGTTGCAGTGTTTATTATAAATGATGTATCTGCGCACACAACTGACTGCAAACATTCAGATCCCAACTTCCTATCCAGTCAATTCCCGAAGGACAAAATCAAGTCCCACTGTACATTTTTTCTTTCCAGAAACCGTTTCACTCGGATATATGTCACAAATTGGAAGAAAAGTCTATTGCATCTTCCGTTTCATGCTGACTTTAAGGAATGAAGAATATTTAATTTCAGTATGCAGTATAAATTATTTTATATTTTCACATGTAAATATAAGAAATTATATGTGTGTGTGTGTTTGTATATATATATATATATATATATATATATATATATATATATATATATATCAGCATATGAAAAATGCCAAGCAGAGGCTTCTATAATTTTTAAAACAATTAAATTTTTATTTTATTATTTTATATTAGTTTTTAAATAAAATGAATATTAAAAAAATATATATAAATATATGTTTAATAATATTATTTTTATTATGTTCTTGTTTATTTTTTTATTTTATATATTTTTTATATTTTTAAAATAAATGTATGTGAAATTTGCTTCTGTGATTTTTAAAACAATAAAATTTATTTTTTTAATTTATATTATTTTTTAAAATAAAGTTATAATAATAATAATAATATATATATATATATATATATATATATATATATATATATATATATATATATATATATATATATAATATTATTTTATTATGTACTTGTTTTTTATTTCATTTTTAGTATTATTTTATAATTTTTAAAATATTTTTTAAATAACATTAAAAAGTAAAATTAAAAATGTGACATAAAATGGCAAGCAGAAGCTTCTGTGATTTTTAAAACAATACACTTTATTTGGTTTATTATTTTCATTTTTAAAAAGTATATATACAAATATTTATTTAATTTAATATTATTTTTATGTTCTTGTTTATTTATTTATTTTTTGTTAATATTTTAAAATAAAATTAAAAAGTAAAATAAAAATGTGATATATAAAATTGGCAAGCAGAGGCTTATGTGATTTAAAAAAAAAAACAATATATTTTATTATATTTTTATTTTATTTATTTTTATTGTGTTATTTTATATAATTTATATATATTAATATTAATATTATATATATATATATATATATATATATATAATATTTAATATAAATATAATATTTAATATATATATATATATATATATATATATATATTATATATATTTATTTAATAATATTAATTTTATTATGTTCTTGTTTATTTTTATTTTTTATTATTATTTTAAAATTTTCTATGTTTTTAAAATAAAATTAAAATGTGATGTATAAAAATGGTAAGCAGAAGCTTCTGTGATTTATTTTTTTTAAATGTTATCTTTATACATAGGCGCCGATTTATGTTTCTGCCGGTGGGTGCCCAGTAAACACCCCCCCCCCCCCACCTTTTTTTTTTTTTTTTTTTTTTTTTTTTTTTAAGATATTATAGTTTCATTCTTACAGCTACATTACAATATATATTGAATACTATATATTTTAAACAAATTCGCATTTTGTCTTATATCCCCATTGGTCTCGTGGTAGCGTTATCGTTAATACATCAGAAATTCGCGCGTGCTTTAATTATCAGCGGTTCGAATCCGCCCTCGCATAGTTTTTTTCTCTCATTAAGATCAAAGAAGTTTATTTATGATTATATATAATACCAGAGAACTCAAATGAATGTCAACTGGATGTTTCATTTGAATTCGACCCAAAACAAGCACATTCTTTTCATGAGTGTTGTCCTCTCGTTGAAATATGATGATCAGACAGTAACGTTACCTAAATGTAGCCTACACTGTTATTTCGTCAGTCAGTCATGAAAGTCAGGTGGTTAAAAGCTTCTGTCAACTTTAAATCCAGGAAAGAAGACCATTTTAGGGACAGGGCAAGACAGTTTTAAGTTCTGATTCTGAATCTGAGCGAGCGCGAGAGTGATGGAAATCCGAGTTGAGATTTGTGCTCGCTCAACACTGGACGCGCTCTCGACTTTTGCCATTAAATAACGTCATGAAACGGCCTTAAATAAGCTATATATATATATATATATATATATATATATATAGTCTTTATTCATAGGACAGTAGAGTAATAGAGAGGAAAGTAGGTCATGTCAGATTGAACCCGAGTCCCTGTGAACCAGCAGCTCTTTTATGTACTGAAGTTGTGCATCACTTTAACCCCCAGTCAGTATTTTTGCCGTTCAAACAGTGGACAGTCAAACACCGTTTGTTGTTTTCCAGGCGCTTTTCTCCGGGAGGATTTGCTAGTTTGTTTGCGATGTAAGACAGAATGAAGCAGGGGTTGCGTTAGCAACTGGTGCCTGACTAACCTTGTCTATGATTTAATGGGCCTGGTGAAAAATCCAATTAAATGTGATTGTTTAGCTGGACGTGAGATGAGAGTCTTTTACTCAAGAGCTTTGATATCTCTCTGACAGGCCAGTCACGCCCAGCTCTGGCTGTAATGAGATACTCTTGGTGAAGTGACCAGACATTAAGAAGTGGGAGGAACATTTTTCCCCCGTTTTAATCTCAAGTCTTGTCTGAGCATAATAGGAAAAGAGAGAGGGAGAGGAGACATGCAACATAACAGACAGAAAGTGTCAGAATCGCCCAGCTGTGCAACAACACAGCAGATCATCTCACAACACAATCAAGACGGCCATATGCTAATGAGAGGGCATCGAGAGCCAGGCTGAGGGAAACACCACAAACACAGATGTGAACGAGTGCCAGTGCACTGATAGTGTGCAGCTGAGAAGTACATACTTTGTTACTGTGGTGGAAAAAAAACTGTTTGTTATTGTTCAATATAGCGCACATTTGAAGAGAACATTTGCGAATTGTGAATTCTATAATGAGGCTGTGTTTGGAAAAGCACGCTAACTAAACTCACTATTTCTGCAGGATGTTTACTGTAAACAGTATGTGAATTTTTTTGCATGCATACAATACTCAGATTATTTATGTCATTTGCCAGAATGCATTACACAACTGAGCACAATGAGTAAAATACTGTATCCCACAATGCAATACAATGTGCTTGATTTTCTGTTTCTGTTTCCAAATGATTTTCGTATTCAGTATTTTTGTCTTGTTTTCTAGTACAAATATCGAAACATTCTTAAATCAAGATAAATTTCCTTTAATAATCAATTAATCAATAATTAATAAATACATTTCCTTTAATAATAATAAATAAATATAAATAAATAAAATAAGTAATTCATTTTTTATAAAAAAAAAAAAGAAAAATATTAAGTCTTTTTTTTTTATTAAAAAAACAAATGAAAATTAAGTGAGATTGTATTTAAAACAAGAAAAAATATCTGCCAATGGGATAAGAAAAAAAACTTAATTTAAATAGAAAAGTTTATTTTCTTACACTGTTGGCATTTTTATTTTTTTAAGCATAAAGTCACTTAATTTTGATTTTTTTTTTTTCTTCCAGAAAACTTCATATTTTGTCATTTAGTTAATCATGTAAATATATCTTAAGAATGTTCAGGTATTTGGGTAACACTTTTATTTTTATTAAGTATTTTAATTCATTAATTATGCTTTGTGATGCACCTTATCACCTTATAATGCATCTTATGATCTCTTGAATAATTGTATTGATTTTTAAAACAATAAAAAAAATGTATTATCATTTTATATTATTTTTAAATTAAAATAAAAAAATGATATATAAAAACATTTTAATAATATTATTTTATTATGGTTTTTGTTTATTTTATTTATTTTTATTTATTATTATTATTTATTATTTTAAATAAAAGAAAAAAGTAAATTTAAAAATGTGATATATATAAATGTTAGTATTTAGTATTTTTGTCTTGTTTTCTAGTACAAATATCTAAACATCCTTAAATCAAGATGCATTTTCTTTAATAAATATTAATTAATAAATAAATAATTAATTAATTTTTAATTAAAAAATAGTTAAAAATATTATAGTCTTCTTTCCTAAAAAAAAAATCATAAAATTAAATTATATTGCATTTAAAACAAGAAACAATATGGTAAAAAAAAAAAAAAAATGTATTTTAAACAGAAAACTAGTTTATTTTTCTCACACCATTGGAATATATTTTTTTCCTGTTTTAAGCATAAAGTTCAGTCACTTAATTTTGATTATTTTTTTTTTTCTCAGAAAACTTTATATCTTGTCATTTAGCTAATAATGTAAATATATCTTACGAATGTTTAGGTACTTTATTTAAAGTCTTTATATATAAAGCTTAAAAGTATTCATTATTTATATTTATAATACCTCATAATCATCTTATGAATAATTGTAACAACAGTTATAATATTATCTAATCGAACACAACTTTAGCACTAAAACACACAACAAACAACCAATTTCAGATGTAACAAAGAATCTGCAAATAATGCATTTTAACTTTGGTTACAGTCATTTATGATGTACATTATGAAAACCTTTATAATGCATTATACATATGTTAATGGTATTTGTACTGGAAAACAATGCAGTAAAGTGATATCAGCTGCAATTTGCCATTTTTACTCAAAATATGATGCTAACTGGATGCCACATGTACAGTATGCACAGCTAATGTTCATTGTTACAAAATGCATACTGTAGCTATATAGTAAGAAGTGAGGCATTAAACTGGTTTGTGAGTGGTGTGTGAATAAGACACAGAGCTTTGCACAACTGTTTGGTGAATCGTCCCACAGAGACAAACAGTCAGAGTTTGGCCGCCATATAAACCAACCCAAACAGCTGCTGGAGCGAGTCTGTTCCAAAATAAACACAGTCGAGCGGTCAGCGCCGCTTCCCATATACTGCAGGTCACATGTGCGCAATATGCTGGAAGAAGCTGACTTCTTCCAGTCATCTGAAGTCATGCTGTTGAAGTGACAAAGTGTTGTTCTGCTTTTTAAAGTTAGAATAAATCTATATTTATATGGAGACAAAGACAGATGTGTGTGTGACTCGACAGCAGTACTGTGGGCTTGAACTGCTAAAAATGCCTCTCGGTGAATACCAAACAAACAATATAACCTCATATTTCCAGATCCAGTCATGCTTGCAGATTACATGGTCTCTTGCAGTATTTATCTGTTCTTTTTGCTGTAGATACAGACCACAAGTAGCTTCTTTGCACCATCTATTAATGCCAGGAGAATTTTCCAGCCATGGAGCTGTGTTTTGCAAGTTTTAGTGATTTATATTTTAATAACTTTTCTATATTTTAGGTCGGATTGGTGGCTTGATGGAAGGAATATTCTACATATGAGCTACTATTATGCAGTTCAAACTAATACTGTAAATCTTTCACAGTTCCTTGTTAAATTTATAGCTAATTTTGTTGTATTTACTTGCAAACAAATTTCACTCCCGTTTCTCTCGGCGAATGTTTTTAGGTGAAAAGTAAAAAGAGGAGACAAAAAAAGTGATTGTTCTTCTTTTCTCAGGCATAATTCCAAAGTTGCATTGTAAAATAGCACACACACACACACACACACACACACACACACACACACACAAAGCAAAGGGCGCTTCAGGCAAATTATTGGCCGGCTAAAAATAACCCTGGATTGCTCAATCATATTCTCCACAAGCTGTGAGATAAAACGAATGATGAGAAAATAGTCCACAGATACAAAAGCCTGCTAAACCGTACATGCACGGTTGGATCCGTTTAAGTATAATTAATCCTGGTATGTTTGATTTGATTTTTTGCTTTGTGTGTGTAAACAGTGACTCTCCCCGGAGGCAGATGCATGCTGGGTTTGCCCTCTCACAGTCAATGCTATTAGCTCTCTCCGCGTCTCCTCTGGTATGTGCACTTTCTGTGTCTTCTAGACAAAAATAAGCAACACATTTTATCACATGCCACTGGGAAAACACATATTGGGATGTTGCTTAAGTTGGCCTTAATCACTCAGAAAGTATTTTTCAGCCTGTGAACCGGAGCAGATCAGCCTTTGATAACATGAGATACTGTCGCTCATCCCATAGGAAAGACCGATCACAAAGGAGCTCTCTGTAATATCTCAATTGTTTTCTTAGACACTAATGAGAAGAAATGGAGAGCAAATGCAGAAGCCTCTCAGATATATATATATATATATATAAAGGACCTCAGTAACCTTGCATACACAGTACCAGTCAAAAGTTTGGACACATTACTATTTTTAATGTTTTTATAATAAGTCTCTTCTGCTCACCAAGGTTGCATTTATTTGATCAAAAATACAGTAAAAATTGTGAAATATTTTTACAATTTAAACTAATGGGTAAAAAAATTTATTTTAAACAGAAAACTAGTTTATTTTTCTCACACCATTGGCATATATTTTTTTCCTGTTTTAAGCATAAAGTTCAGTCACTTCATTTGGATTTTTTTTTTCTCAGAAAACTTTATATCTTTATTTAGCTAATCGTGTAAATATATCTTAAGAATGTTTAGGTACTTTATTTAAAGCCTTTACATATAAAGCATTGTAAAAGTATTTTAATGCATTATTTATATTTTGTAATGCACCTTATAATGCATCTTATGAATAATTGTAACCACAGTTATAATATTATCTAATCGAACACAACTTTAGCACTAAAACACACAACAAACAACCAATTTCAGATGTAACAAAGAATCTGCAAATAATGCATTTTAACTTTGGTTACAGTCATTTATGATATAATGTACATTATGAAAACCTTTATAATGCATTATACATATGTTACACATGTTAATGGTATTTGTACTGGAAAATAATGCAGTAAAGTGATATCAGCTGCAATCAAAACAGTCAAAAGTTTGGACACATTACTATTTTTAATGTTTTTAAAATAAGTCTCTTCTGCTCACCAAGGCTGCATTTATTTGATCAAAAATACAGTAAAAATTGTGAAATATTTTTTACAATTTAAACTAATGGTTTTCTATATTAATATACTTTAAAATATAATTTATTCCTGTGATCAAAGCTGAATTTTCAGCATCATTACTCCAGTCTTCAGTGTCACATGATCCTTCAGAAATCATTCTAATATCCTGATTTATTATCAATGTTAATGATATTTTTAATATTAATATTCTTTGATGAATATAAAGTAAAAAAAATAGCATTTATTTAAAATTGAAATATTTTGTAACAATATAAACTACCGTTCAAAATTTTGGGGTCAGTAATTTTACTTTCTTTCTTTATTTGAATGAAATTAATACTTTTATTCAGATTGGATGTGTTAAATTGATAAAAAAAAGTGATAGTAAAGATTTATATTGTAAGAAAAGATTTATATTTTAAATAAATGCTATTCTTTTTAACTTCTATTTACAGGTTCGAAAAAACATTAAGTTTCCAACATTGATAATAAATCATCATATTAGAATGATTTCTGAAGGATCATGTGACACTGAAGACTGGAGTAATGATGCTGAAAATTCAGCTTTGATCACAGAAATAAATTACATTTTAAAGTATATTAATATAGAAAACCATTAGTTTAAATTGTAAAAATATTTCACAATTTTTACTGTATTTTTGATCAAATAAATGCAGGTTTGATGAGCATCTTATTTTAAAAAACCTTTGTCCGGTACTGTGCATAAAAAGACACATTTTGCAATCAAAATTGCAAGATATATAATATTTAAATTCATTCTATACCTCTATACCCTTCTATATCTACATTTCTAGATCTGTAGGAGAAGCAAAGTTGATGAAAAACATCTGAGGACCGCATTTTCTCTCGCCGCTGAGCAATAACATGCTCCTCCCGTCTGGTTAGTCTGTGATTTTGTCTCAGCCTTGGGTAATATTCATTAATGTCAAGACATTTTTTAGCTGGAAGAATTATTATATCAATTATTTGCAAATAACAAACTATGGGGTGGGGGGAAATGTGACATTTACCAGTTTAATAATATTTGTTTGCCTGCGAAACTCTTTTTGTAGCTGTGTGCCACTGTAAAAGTTTATTTCCTGTGATTAATAACGGTAAGAGTAATAATGGTAACCCTTGCCCAAAGACATTAGACACAAAAACTCAATTACAGCAGCAGACTGTGGCCAATGCCGCAGAGACTATTAATAAGAAATGTAATTATTTTTACATTAACTCTAATACGCGACCCATCCAAGAGTGAATGATTACTCAGGAACACATACGAGCTTGTGTTTTTGAAAAGATTGCACTTTTCTGTTTCTTTCAGGCCTCGTGAGCATCTCTGTCAGTCATGCAAGAACCCGCTTCAGCCGTGTCTTTCCAGCAAAGACAAAGATGCTGCACTCATATTACTATGACTGGGAGAAAGTGCAACGCACAACATGGACGCCGAGTCAAAAGGGACTTTGCTTTTGGTCTCTGTGCCCTTTAACCTGGCGTTACATAACATTCATTTAAGTCTGGAACGAATTGAACCGTCAGATAGCGGAGAGAACGCGGAGTTCTGCCGCTGGGGAACACGATTCAATCCGATTTGCATGAGGGATGGAATAAAAGATCTGTGGGAAGGAACTGCTAATGTTTTCACAGAACACACGCGTGTGTTAATACCTAAAGATCCGGGGAACTCGCTATGACAAACGCCACGTATAACGTGAGGCATCTGTGAAATATGTTTGTCTGTGTCTCTAATGAAAGAGGATTATTTGTGGAAGTATTTCTTGAGGCTGGGCTCCGTGGAAGACTGCTTTATGTCATTAGTAGTCATTGCTCACAGTCGGCACACGAGCCCCAGGGCACAGCGGCACGCGTTAATTACTTCACTAATGACCCTTTGTGAGAGAATCAAGCTGTGGTTGTGGAGCTGTTCCCAAATCTCTCTCCTCCCATCATCCCCTCCTCTTCATCTAGAACCTCTCCATTGACCTGCTTCTTTCCTTCAACAGTTTTTAACCATTTAAAGGAGACTTTTTTCTAGAAAGGTTTTCATGATTAGAATGTTCAATGTTCTCTCTTCCCAGTCTGTCAGTAACGCTCTGTTTAGTTCCTGTCTCTGTGAAGCCCCTCCTTCTGAAAAGCACAATGTGCTCTGATTGGTCGGCTGGAGCAGTGTGTTGTGATTGGTGTTTGGGAAATGTCCCGCCCCTTAACATAACCACCAGTTTCAACACACTACTAACTAACTCAACCAGGCCCCGCCCCTTTATTTTGCGCATAAATTATTTGAATGAGGAATATTGTGACGTGTTCGTTCCCGGAAGAAACTCAAGACTGCAATGGAGGCGTTTCA
>NC_063056.1:41123845-41133845 GCF_018812025.1 Megalobrama amblycephala
ATAGGAGCCGCTGGGCTGTTAATTCATGATTTCACACTGCTGTTTCCTGCCGCAGTGTTAGATCCTGAATTATTTAAGCAGTAAGTGGATGGAGGTTTATGCGGGCGTTTGTCCGTCAAGCTCCAAAAAGAAATGATAAATAATGTGTAGCGATTGAGGGAGTGATGCAGTTTTATAAATGTAATCATGCAAAGTGACGTGAAGCCTGATGTGACCGACCAACAAACTGCAAACACAAATCTTGTTCCATCACAATATATTTCTATGTATCCTATAAATATAGGAATTCACAACTTTTTAAATAATATAGGGTCTATAATAAATTATGAAATATTTTTGCACTGTTTTCTATGTGAATATATTATAAAATGTAATTAGTAATATTCTAATCGTTGGCGTTCTTATTATACTTCCGTTTCTTCTTCTTCTTCCGCTCTGGAAGTCTATGGCAGCCCACAGAACTGTGTGTTAAAAAGTTGTGAAATTTGGCACACTGATAGAGGACAGTCTGAACTGTCTCCATAGCAAATTTTAAGTCTCTAGCTCAATCCCTCTAGCGCCACCACCTGTCGAAAATTTCACTTTATCATATTCTGACCAAACTTGGTCCATGTCATCACAAGAATGACCTGAGGTTACTTGCTGTGTTTAGGCACAGCTAGGGTTGCAAAATTCCAGAATTTTTTAAATTTGGAAACTTTCCATAGGAATATATGGGAATTAACGGGAAAATATGGGAATTAACAGGAATATATGGGAATAAACTGGAAATGTACAACATTGCAGGTTAACAGGGAACTTAAATATAGTTGAAAACATAATAATTTGGTTAAAACAACCAGATTTAATGTGTGTTCCTCAATCGCATGCATACAGCACAGTACTTACTGCAGTGCTGTCGAGGATTGAGAGGAAAAATGCAGAAGCTTGAGAGAAAATGCCTGCATTTCACATTTTAATGGGAGTTTTTTTTGTACTCTGTTTATTTTATTCAACATTCATGCTTTTTGTTGTTCAATGAAATAACTGATCAAAGTTCTACTCAAATAAATCAGTCAAAAATGTAATTTTTAGAATTTGTATTAGTTTGCATGCATGTTGACCAAACAAAATGTTTATATTTATGTTTGTATATGATAGTTACCCTAAATTTCCAATTAATTCCTATAAATTCTTACATTTTTTTTTTTTTTTGACCAAAGAAAATGTTTATATTTATTTTTGTATATTATACAGTTACGCTGAATTACTCTAAATTTCCAATTAATTCCAATAAATTCTCGTTACGTTTTTTGACCAAACAAAATGTTTATATTATGTTTGTATATGATACAGTTACCCCAGATTACCCCAAATTTCCAATTAATTCCCATAAATACTAGTTTCCAACTTGTAAAATTTCCAAGAAATTTACCCGAAATTTTCCACCCCTTTGCAACCTTAGGTGTAGCGCCACCTACTGGTCCAGATTTATGATAAACAGCTATTTTTGCTTATAACTTCTGAACGGCTTGTCCAAAAATCATAGAAGTCTTGTTAGATTCAGAGCATCATGCTAATTCGAATGATATACGATTTTCCCATATCGGTCATTTTGGGCGTCAACCATTTTGAATTTTGTCGTAAAATGCTGTCGTAAAATTTTATGAACACATTAGCGTATCATTACGAAACTTGGTATGGGTCTTCGGCACCATGCCCTGAGGGTGCTCAAAAAGTTTCAGGGCAGCGCCACCTTGTGGTCAAAAGTTATATATATTTTTTTAAAAAGCGAATAACTTTTAACTATATTACAGTTTTTCTCAGTCGCTTTGGTGCATTTCTCACATCACTCTTTACATTTGCACAACAGTTAGTTCAACCTCCACAACATTTAGTCATTTGTGCACATCATAGTAGCAGTTTCTCATTCCTTCGAACAAATTGCAAATGCTTTTGGACATGCATCAATTGCTTTCATACAACTCTCTGCTATTTACAACATTATCATTTGCTTATGTCATGTCAGTCAAAATTAACTATACTTGTGAATGCTGAATAGTCATTCCATATAAAACTAACAGTCCTCATTTCATTGCTTGAGTCATTACATACAAAAATGTTGAACTAGTTGTCAAAATCTGTCAAGCAAATTGTACACATTTTTTTGAAATCTTTTTTTCCTGAAAATGTCTCCTAAATTGAACAATTTCTCTCAAGTGAATCTCAACTTTCACTGTTGAGAAGGGGTGTGTGAAGCATTAGTTGCAACCAATGATAAGCCACTTCTCTACAATCACTGTCAGAGGTGAATCCCATAAACCCCCACTTTACAAGCATATACGAACCAAGCAGGACATAGTGTGTACCATTTCTAAAATACTGTGACACAGAAGTGGAAGGTCAGCCTCATGGAAGAGGGTGAGGGTGCGGGGAAGAAGGGGAAGGGGACAAAACAGGGGAAGAGGAAGAAGAGGCCAATAGGCAGATCCCTGATGAAATCAGGGCTACAATTGTGGATCATGTTGTCAATCACGGCCTCACAATGGCTGAGGCTGGTCGAACTGTGCAGCCAAATGTTGGGAGAACCACTGTAAATTCAATTATTCAAACATTTCGTCGGGAGAACAGGTGTGTATAAATGGACAGTAATTCAGCACTAAACAATCTGCACTGCACTACTGTCATCGTGTCATACATGAAGCTTGCAGTGGGACAAGAACTTGTCACTGTACATTTTACATTTAGACGTACAGCTTTACTGCATCACACATTTAGTGTATTGTAGTGTACAGTAGTGTTACAGTAAAGATTTGCCATATGTACTGCAATATTGTTTACAGTTGTGCACAGCTCTACCCAAAGGGAGTTTATGTTTGTTGCAAATAAGGGTGTACTTTTTCTTTTGCACAATGCTGTGAACAAATTAGAATTGCAAAGAGCATATGCAGTAAAAATGTGAAACATACATATTCAGTGTCTTGTACTCAGTTACCTCACTAAATACAGTAATGTGTAACTTTACTGTATTTTTCAAATGGCTGTGCAAATAGTATATAGTGCTGTCTTGAGCATTTTCAGGTAGTGTCACCAAGATCTGACTTTTTTTGCATTGGAAAACACTGACAGAGTAAACTGTCATAATGAAAACATGACAAAGCCATTTGACTATCTTGTTCATAAACAATGGTGTCAGGACTTTTCATCTTGATGACACTGACACTTTCATTGACACGAATACTTGCTTTTGAGGAATGACCTATCCATTTTGAGCAAGTGACACGCTTTTGCAGGTTATCAACTAGGTTTTGCAGTTTGTACTAATTGTTTTGAGAACTGCATTAACTGTTGTGCAAATGTAAATAGTGATGTGAGAAATGCACCAAAGCGACTGAGAAAAACTGTAACCTATTGTAATGAAATAGATTTATAGTGTCTATAGATTCCTTGGGTCATGCCGAGAACATAGATACCAATTTTGCCATAGTTGGCCAAACTTCCTGTCCAACAATTTTTTTTTTCTTTAAAAACCAACATTTCTAACTCCTCCTAGACCGTTTCTCCAATTTTAACCAACATTGAATCGTATCATCTTCAGAACATGCCAATAAAAAGTTATGAATTCCAATGTTTTGCCAAACTGACATCACACTTTTCATGTGTCTTTGTCACCTCACTCTGACCACACCACATCATTGGTTGCATCAGTACATTGCATATGGTTGCCAGCTTCACAAAACACAAGAAACGTTTCTACAAACGGTGCTGTTTGCTTTTCTGTAAATCTTGCCGTTGTGTTTGTGTAGTTAAGAAGCCAAGACCCACTGATCATGATCTCCCATAAACAGCCTTAGAAATTCTGCCATTCCTCTGGGATTTGTACTTTAAACATTCCATAATGTGCATACATTCATTCAAACCCTCTGTAATTGCTACCAGAATGCATTGCAACAACACACACACACTTCAAATGCAGTTAAACATCTGCATGTCCTCCCATGTCAATGACGAGATTACTTCAGTGTTTAAACAGGGTACATCCTCAAAATAACTTCTTCTTTTTCTTTTCTATGAATTGTCATTTTTAAACCTGCAAAGGAAATGACAAAACTGGCCTTTCCCTGGTACAATGAAGTCTTTGCAAAAGCATTTAGTTCAGCGAAAGGCTTCTCATCCAGCTTTCTTCTCATCATTGAGACTGAATAGGTCAGTATTGACCTGCTATTGAGCCGTCATTTCACTTCAATCCTCACTAGAGCCGTTTTTGAAATATTTTACTTGTTTTTGGTGTTATAAGG
The DNA here is from genome assembly GCF_018812025.1 of Megalobrama amblycephala. Taxonomy (NCBI): domain Eukaryota; kingdom Metazoa; phylum Chordata; class Actinopteri; order Cypriniformes; family Xenocyprididae; genus Megalobrama; species Megalobrama amblycephala. The sequence goes on from NC_063056.1 coordinate 41,128,123, forward strand.
ACTAAAATGTTTTAAACTATAGCACTAAATTTGTTCGTAACCTACCAAAGTATAGACTTGATAATGAAACACCATAGACCTGACGCTTCCTAACAAAGAAATTAACCTGTATACTTTGTTATTCCCAAATGCCAATCATCTCATGGCAGACGTGTGAAAAGAATGGAACAACAGGTGGTGGATTGTCATGGAAACAGCTCCGTGATTCCAGCATGGAGGCTGATTCCATGGAAACACAAGTCCAAAAATTCACTCAAGTTGGGAGTGGAAATATGAGAAATTAGTGTATTTGAGAAACGTCCATCTGCAAAAAATAACCTGACAAACTGATAAAGATTTTCATCAAGCTCCAAAAGAAAATTGTTGGATGATAGTCAAGCTAAATCTAGTGGCACAAATATTCAGCTCTGATTAGAGTCCAATCCAAGAATGAATGGAGATTTATGAGTTCAGTGACAAATAAGGATGTCCAAGATGATGAAAAGAAAGAAATTTCTTAGAAATGCAATCATAACCATCATGGCTCCATACATTTTTGAATAAGTTATCTAATTTTCAACAACAACAACCAAAAAAAAAAAAAAAAAAAAAGGATTTCTGTAATATAACATTATTATAATATTATAGTACATTATAATTCACCTTTTTTGTTAGCAAAAGCTTTAAAAGGGACATATAATTAAATTCTGACTTTTGTAACTTCTTCCTGAGTCTCTCCATCAGTGTCGACTCCGGTTTGAACAATGTAAGGCTGAACACCGTTACTGACAATCCTCATTTTGGCTGCGTGAGATTCTCCAGCTTTGTTGTTGTTGAGCTGTTAAAGCTCCGCCCTCTTCTGGAAAGGGGGCGGGAGCAGCAGCTCATTTGCATTTAAAGGGACACACACAAAAACGGCGTGTTTTTGCTCACAAAATTGTTCTGAATATTAATAAATAAAAAATCATACATTTAAACATCTGCATGAACTGCATTTTTATGTGTCACATAGTTAACCCGCACTCAATAAATAGCAAATGCTGAGCTCATCAGCTCCGAGAACAAGCTGTTGTTTGCAATGTCATTTCTCTTTTTTCATTTTCATTATTTAATTTGAAGTCCCTCAAAAGTGAAACTTTCAGATGTAGCAGATATTCTTCTTTCAGTTTATATCAGCCTGCTTTTCACATTTAAAACTGATTCTCAACATATTTCAACCCACGGTGGAACGCAGCACTAGAAAAGATGAGAAAATAAAAAAGTAATTGAAACTTGAAAAACGGGCTTCGGGGGGAAAAATAAACAACATTTTTATGCTCTGTTATTGTGATTTCATGTTTTATTCCAGAACACAAAGATCAAGGTCAGATGAAGCCACAAAACAAAATTGAATGGAGTAGCTGCAGATGCTGGCTGAGATCCAGAGAAGTGGTAGGACTGAACTTTTTTCCATGACCTTTGAATAATGTGACCGGCCGCAGCAGAGTTCACTTGCAAGATTGTGTTACAGTTTTTCTCAGTCGCTTTGGTGCATTTCTCACATCACTATTTACATTTGCACAACAGTTAGTTCAACCTCCACAACATTTAGTCATTTTTGCACATCATAGTAGCAGTTTCTCATTCCTTCGAACAAACTGCAAATGCTTTTGGACATGCATCAATTGCTTTCATACAACTCTCTGCTGTTTTATAACATTATCATTTGCTTATGTCATGTCAGTCAAAATTAACTATACTTGTGAATGCTGAATAGTCAATCCATATAAAACTAACAGTCCTCATTTCATTGCTTGAGTCATTACATACAAAAATGTTGAACTAGTTGTCAAAATCTGTCAAGCAAATTTTACACATTTTTTAAAAATCTTTTTTTCCTGAAAATGTCTCCTAAATTGAACAATTTCTCTCAAGTGAATCTCAACTTTCACTGATGAGAAGGGGTGTGTGAAGCATTAGTTGCAACCAATGATAAGCCACTTCTCTACAATCACTGTCAGAGGTGAATCCCATAAACCCCCACTTTACAAGCATATACGAACCAAGCAGGACGTGTGTACCATTTCTACAATACTGTGACACAGAAATGGAAGGTCAGCCTCATGGAAGAGGGGTAAGGGTGCGGGGAAGAAGGGAAGGGGACAAAACAGGGGAAGAGGAAGAAGAGGCCAATAGGCAGATCCCTGATGAAATCAGGGCTACAATTGTGGATCATGTTGTCAGTCATGGCCTCACAATGGCTGAGGCTGGTCGAAGGGTGCAGCCAAATGTTGGGAGAACTACTGTAAATTCAATTATTCAAACATTTCATTGGGAGAACAGGTGTGTATAAATGGACAGTAATTCAGCACTAAACAATCTGCACTGCACTACTGTCATTGTGTCATACATGAAGCTTGCAGTGGGACAAGAACTTGTCACTGTACATTTTACATTTAGACATACAGCTTTACTGCATCACACATTTAGTGTATTGTAGTGTACAGTAGTGTTACAGTAAAGATTTGCCATATGTACTGCAATATTGTTTACAGTTGTGCACAGCTCTACCCAAAGGGAGTTTATGTTTGTTGCAAATAAGGGTGTATTTTTTCTTTTGCACAATGCTGTGAACAAATTAGAATTGCAAAGAGCATATGCAGTAAAAATGTGAAACATTCATATTCAGTGTCTTGTACTCAGTTACCTCACTAAATACAGTAATGTGTAACTTTACTGTATTTTTCAAATGGCTGTGCAAATAGTATATAGTGCTGTCTTGAGCATTTTCAGGTAGTGTCACCAAGATCTGACTTTTTTGCATTGGAAAACATTGACAGAGTAAACTGTCATAATGAAAACATGACAAAGCCATTTAACTATCTTGTTCATAAACAATGGTGTCAGGACTTTTCATCTTGATGACACTGACACTTTCATTGACACGAATACTTGCTTTTGAGGAATAACCTATCCATTTTGAGCAAGTGACACGCTTTTGCAGGTTATCAACTAGGTTTTGCAGTTTGTACTAATTGTTTTGAGAACTGCATTAACTGTTGTGCAAATGTAAATAGTGATGTGAGAAATGCACCAAAGCGACTGAGAAAAACTGTAACTTTTAATCTTCAAGGGAATAGTTTGCCATATTTTTCTTCAAAAGAAATTAACACTTTTATTCAGAAAGGGCACTGATCAAAAGTGTCAGTAAAGACATTTAGAATGTTACAAAAGATTCTATTTCAAATAAATGCTGTTCTTTAGAACTTTCTATTCATCAAAGAATCCCGAAAGGAAAGAATCTTGAGCAGCAAATCATCATATCATTTCTGAAGGATCATGTGACACTGAAGACTGGAGTAATGATGCTGAAAATTCAGGAATAAATTACACTTTACTATATATTCACGTAGAAAACAGATATTATAAATCGTAATGATATATATTATAATATTACAGATTTTTTTCTTTATTTTTAATGACATAAATGCAGTCTTGAGGCCTGTTGCATGAAGCTGCAAACTTAAAGAAGGTGGATAGTTTTTTAACGGTGTTTGTTAACATCTTAACTTATTTGCTACACGACCAACCTGCTCTGGATCAGGCTTTATTCTGGGTTAGAAATTACAAACCAAAACTGGACCAATCAGCTGTGAGCAAAGTGACACATATCTGATGCGATAAGCCACTCCCCCTGTATCTCTCAATCCACATTAAAGCAGTTTATAGTGACTGAATCTTAGAGACAAAATTGCCAGTCTAATTTTTTCTTATATTTATTTTATATGAATTATAACTATAATTCATATAATATATATTAATATAATTATTATTTGAATTTTCAATTAATATTAAAGTTTGCATTTAAATTCATATAAATATATACATATAATTGAAGGCTTTAATATATAAACAGCTTTTATTAAGCTTACACATTTTCTTTTGGTCCTATATATAAATGATTTTAATTCAGTTGATTCACTTACATTGATATAGTCAGATCATTTCATTCAGACACCTTCTCAAACTATATACATATACAGAGCTGGGTAGATTACTTATCAATTGTAATCAGTTACTGATTACAAAGTACATGACAACATTTGTAATCAGTAATATAATCTCTTAGATTACACATTTTTGGTAATGTAATCTAACTACTTTTGGATTACATTTAGATTACTTTTGTGCTAACCCTTATTTGATGTCACATATATTGTAGGATAATCTTGTACTATTTTGACAGATGCAAAGAAAAAATATATTCTATTCACCAACAAGAGCCTCAACAGATTCTTTTTAAATACTTCAAAATACTAACACTAATTTACATGTTAGTGTTTGCTGATAGTAACACTGAATACAACAAAATCACATCTTATGATTTTAAAACATATTTATTTAAAATCAAGTAAATTTAGAAAACAGCAAAATTACAAAAACAAATATTGAAAAACATGAAATTCACACCAATATATATATATATATATATATATATATATATATATATATATATATATATATATATATAATATATCTATATTTCATATATATTCATCTATATTTCCCCCTCACCGCTGGAAAAGCTCAAAGAATCACGAACGTATATAAGCGGCAGGTTTATTATGAAAAAAATATAAACATTAAAAAAATGAAAAATTAGGAGAATCAATGAATTGTAAACAACTTACTGCCATTGTGTAAATAATATGTAATCATGTAATCCATAAAAAAGTAACTGTAGTCTGATTATGAGTATTTTAAAAAGTAGTTTATTCTAATTGCAAGTACTTGATTTTTGGAATCTGATTACGTAATCCAGATTACATGTAATCCATTACTACCCAGCTCTCTCTCTCTATATATAAAAATATATGTATATATATATATATATATATATATATATATATATATATATATATATATATATATATATATATATATATATGAACTATAGTCCAAGTCCTCTGAAGTCTTGTAATAGATTTGTGATTTTTTTTCTTTTCTTTACAGTAATTAAAATCTCATCTGTGCTTATGCGTGTTGCATATTGTCACGATCACAGTCTGTTCCTGTTCACTCCGGACTCCATTTCCCATAATCCTCCCTGTCAGTCACATGCACTCACTCCACCAATCACCTGTTGCCACATACAGCCATGCACACTCCACACTAATCACCACACCCAGCTGATACTCATTACCAGGACTATAAAGGACTCACACACACACCACTTCACCGCGAAGTCATGATTCCTAGTGACAATTCTGAGCGTACCTTGTATCCTGTCTGCCTGTGTTTGATCTTGCCTGTTCCTGAGTATTGACCCGTTGCTGCCTGTCCTGACCCTTGCTTGTTATACTGTTCTGTGAGTGATATCCGCCTGCCTCGATCTACTGCCTGTGCCCTGACTACGATTCTGCCTAACCCTCTGCTGTACCTGTTTGCTCCTGATTTACCCTGCCTGTACGACCACGCTTACTTTAATAAAATGCTGCATTTGGATCTCTGCCTCAGTCCCGCTTCGTTACACATATTTTTACCAGTGTAAAAATGCACTATTTTTAGTCAGCCACAGTTAAAATGAAAGTGATAAAGCAAACCACATTGGGCTGGTCATGTGATCACAATGTCTTGTTTTTTAGGCTACTAATATCATTAAACTTTTTTTTTTTTTTTTTTTTTTTTGCATTTATTTATGTGTAAAAACATTTTATGAGTGCACCTTTTCAGAAGCCTTATGGACTTTTTTTTTTAAGGGTTTG
>NC_063056.1:41146345-41163845 GCF_018812025.1 Megalobrama amblycephala
TTTTATAATTATTAATTTATAAATTGTATTACTAATAATTATTACTATTTAATAAATTTATTAATGATATAATAATTATAATTACAAAATTAATTAATAATAGTAATCATAATTATATTATTATTATTATTATTATAAATAAATGAATTTATAAATTAAATTAAATTGTATTCAAATTCATATTAGTATTATTAATAAAAAAAATATAAAATAATATTTATTGTTGTTGTTGTTAATAAATTAAATTGTAAATTACATTTTCTTAATTGAATTTTTTTTTTAAATTTAATTTCCAAGATGATTAAATATCACTTATTAAAGCATGCAGCATGATGTGACAACAAACAATTGTTTGAAATAATTATTATTTGCATAATGCATTCTATTTCACATACTATTTTCAAACAATAATAGTAAACACTATATGTCAGTTAGTAGTAAGCTAGTATTCTATTCCAAACATAGTCCATAATAATGCTACTTGCAATTGCTGGTCATTGGTAGATGGTGCTCATCCTATTTTATATATTTTTTTTATTTTATAATGACATTCACAGTTTTTCCACAAAAATTTGCATAAGCTGTAGTCGTCAATACACAGTAAAATCCCCAATGGTCCCTCTCTAAATAGTGTCAAAGTAACACCGAAGCAGAGTTAAAGTTAATGAGATAATGAAGCAATTAATAAGGCTGTGACTAAAGTCAGTTATAGTTCTTGTGTTTCTCTTTTCTTCAGTGATTCTGCTTGTTAACAGCAGGTGTTCATCACTAATGCACAATCATCACTTAATTCATTGCTTTAGTCAGGACACACAGTATGCAAGGCGCCTGTTTTTGCGTTTAATATATAGAGCTTCATCAGTCTGTCAGGCGCAAGAGCTACAGCAGCTCAACAGATAATCAGTGTTATTCACTTCACCAGTCAGTGGTCATAACGTTATGCCTGATCGGTGTACGTCACAAGGACTACAAACCCACTAAACTCCTATTTTGATTTCCCAGACTGTGTTCGGTTTCATTATGAGTTACTCCGTTCATGCACTGCTTTCTTTCAGGTGTTTCCCAGAGGAAAGTGATCTGTCTATTTTCTCACGTACCACCTTAATTTGCTTCTGCGTGCGCAGCAAAATACCGTACACTGCTGTTTCTCAGTTCCTTACAGCCAGGTACTGCCTCATCCTGTGCTTGTTTGGCAGAAATAAAGCAGAAAAAGACCCAATTAAGGCACACTAGATTACTAAATAAATAAATAAGAGGCATAAATGGGCTTCAGCTCATCATGGGAGCCCAATCTCTCAACTGGCAGGCCGGGAATTAACACGTCCATCCACGGAGAGGCCAAGAAGTGCTCTCTGTTCATCAGCCAAACCCCCCTTTTCCAAATCTAAAGTGACAACCGCCGACAGTCGCGAGCGGATCAGAAGGGTGCAGGTAATATCCCATTGTGACCAGCTGATTAAACCTGGGGTGGGCCGTTGATGAAGAATACTCTCTATTATGTTCCTGTCTAATTACAGCGGCCGGGACGAATAATCTGAGAGGCGGCGACGGCCGAGGGTTCTAGAGAATACACGGTTAATGAGGTGAACCGCTCGAATGAAAAGGTGAGAATCAATCACAGAAAATCAAGCAGATTGTTCATTAGGAGTCGGGATAACGCACAGCGTGCCGGCAGCTCCGGCGGCAGGGCGACTCTAATTAGGACCCAGACGAGAGGCCATGCGGATTTATGAACGCTGTCATAGGAATCACTGTTTCTTGTGACACGGACATGAATGGATGCGTTTGGCTATCCGTGGCTGAATCCAATCGGAGAAATGACATCTCCAGTATGACAGTCATGCATCAGCAATTGGATTTTTCTAATTTGATCGATTGAATGAAATGCGGGAAGATTTTAGACTTGAAATGGCCGCACAACCCTTTTTTAATGTCGTAATCTGATGTATTTTAGGCTCCAAAAGGGGATTTTCGCAGTGATGAAATAGATTTTTGCTTCCTCAAAGAACCTTTCAGGGAACAATTCTTAAAGAAACATAGTGTGAAGAATGTTCTAAAGAACCTTTTGTGGATTGAAAAGATTCCATGGAAGGTAAAGGTTCTTTTTGGAACCATCGATGCCAATAAAGAACCTTTCTTTTTTTAAGAGTGTAATGAGAATAGATTGTAAGGTGGGACTTTTTATCTATTGGGAAAAGTGGGTGATACATACACTACCATTCAAAAAAAATTTGGGTTTGATACTAAAAGTTGAAACTTTTATTCAGAAAGGATGCATTAAATTGATCAAAAATGAAGGTAAATATATTTATAATGTTATATACAATTTCTATTTCAAATAAACGCTGTTCCTTTGAACTTCTATTCATTAAATAAATCTCGGTTTCCACAAAAAATCATCATATTAGAATGATTTCTGAAGGATCATGTGACACTGAAGACTGGTGAAATGATGCTGAAAATTCACAGGAATAAATCATACCAACCCCAAATTTACGGTACATGTAGTGTATCAGAATTGATGGTTTAAAGGAAAGGGTTGAAAAAGGAGTTAGAGATTTTGATAAAAGGTTACTAGAAAAAAAGTAGATTATTTTATAATCATATTAGTAAATTAACTTGCATTAAAAAAGTAAAAAGCATCAATTTTGATGTACAGCCTGAATGTTTGAATTTTTGCCTTTCAAAGAGGATTTGTCGCAGTGTTGCCAAGTCTGCTGTTTTCCCTTGGCGACCCCAAATAACATGATATTTAACCCTTGGAATGTGAATTTTACCAAAAGCGTGGATTTTACCCACCGGAATGTGATGTATTGGGCTAGTTTTGAGTAGCAATTGAGCAGGTTTTGTTGTGAAAATCTGGCAACCCTGATTTACCATTAACAGAAAAGCCCCACACCAAGAATAACTGTAAAGATAACTATAACGATAACTATATTAGTGTCCACACCAGCGGACATTATCATTCTGTTTATTCTTGCGCTCTGCAGTTTTGTCATCTATTGCTTTAATTGCTGGAGCTCTTTAAAGCAGGATGGATTCTGATTGGCTGTCAATGTTTTTATCATTCATCAGCTGGAAAAAAAATCGTTCTGAAAGGGATTCCAACTGTAAAATGTGTTGCCAAGTCAGCAGTTTTCCCGCAGAATTGGGCAGGGTTGGGGAGTAACGGAATACATGTAACGACGTTACGTAATCAGGATACAAAAATCCAGTAACTGTAATTCGTTACAGTTACGTCAAAAAACATAGTAATCAGATTACAGTTACATTTTGAATAAAAGGGGGATACTATCAGGATTACAGTCGTTTCATTTAAAACGAAATAAATCATTATTTTGCCATAATAACACATATTAAGTGCTGCTTGATTATACAGTATTTCCTGGTTCTGTTGCCAGTGATGACTCACGTGAGCCACCCGCTGGTGCATGCGCAAATAACACCCGTCTACAATCTCAGACGCGGATTGAATCACTGCTGCTGGTTAAACAATGCTTCAATTCAAAAAATCAAAAACGCTCTCAATTCATGGAAATTTCGCTGCTATTTTGTTTTCAATCGACATGATTGTACAGCGCAAACTCTGCCTTCCTGCTACGAAAATACTTTCTTTATCAAAGCACTAAAAAAATAATCTGTAATACCATACTGTAGCCACTAGATGTCTGAATAGCCCTTTACATATGTATATATAGGGCTGAGACATGAATAGTTTTAATAGGTTTTAAAAGTAACCAAAATGCTAAACATTAAAATTAAAGCAGAACAAACATAAACAGAAATGTTTGATCCGAGCTTGTTCAGTTTGTTTATGATCTGATGTGACTTTTATATTTTTAAGCTCTAAACAACAACAACGATAATAATATTGCAATAGATAATGTATCAGATTTATCATATTTTTATTGTTGAGACCCATTCAAAAGTATGGAATGTGCAACATTTGAAAACTTGCAGAAATTGAGAAGAAATAATTAAAATTAAATTTAAAAAAATGCAATTTATTTATAGTAAAGTTGATTCCTCCCAAATTTCTCTTTCTTTCTTTCTTTTTTCTTTTTTCTTTCTATATATATATATATATATATATATATATATATATATATATATATGACCTTGAAGTAATCCAAAAGTAATCAGATTACATTACTTTCATATTGTGGTACTTGGATTACATTACTGAATACTTTTTTTATGAAGTAATTTGTAACTGTAACAGAATACATTTTAAAGTAACCCTCCCAAGCCTGGAAATGGCTACTTTTACACGGTTGCAGTGGGTTATTTTTCATGTCCGCGGGTTGAAGCGTCCCCAAATAACATGATATTTAGCCCCCGAATGCAAATTTTATCAGGTGAACCCCGCCAAAGAAGCAGATTTTACCTCCCGTTACATTTTTACTGGGGACCACCGCTGAAATGCGATTGGGCTAGTTTTGCCTTTCAAAGCTGGCGAAAACCTGGCAACCCTGACTATAACATTTCTCCGAACTGTCGTTATCATGATAGTTGTACACTATAGTTGTGAACGAGCTTTAATTTGGCCTAAAAGGCAGGACAGCTCACTTTCAAATATTGCTCTTTTCTGATATGTTTCCATCAGATGGAAAAACAAAATTAGCCATCTTTGACATAACAACTAGCACAAAGTGTCTTTTCCAGACATCGCTCCATGTTTTAAGCTCAGACACATGCTCTCTGGAGGCAACAGGCTAAGCGTGTGCTCCATCGGAGAGAGAAACCAAGGAAAATAAAAACGAAATGGGTGGTGCGATCCATGAGGAAAACAAAGTTGGTTGGAGGGCTGATATTTGCATAGCTGATAGAGACGGGGAGGCATGAAACGAAGCGGGAAGGTATTTTTAGAGCTGACGGAGGAAGTGGGAGATGTTTATGATTTCAGAGCGACTACTCCCTCCCCGAGGTTCTGCTTCACGCTACGAGCTTTTGGCAGCGCTGTCTCTCTAGTCAACCTGGCAACAGCTCCCTCATGCACTGTAGACTGACAAGAAAAGAGTTCACTTCCCGTATACCGTTGCATTAGTCCAAAAAAATGGTTCTCCTGTGACTTTTCATAATGTAAAATCTGTCTCCTTGTGACGGAGAGAAAGTCAGGCTCTCTGGACAAGCCTGTTGATGAGCGTTCATTTGTTCTTCTTATATCAGACGCAACAGGAAATGTTTGTAAAAATGATCATTTTCACAGATACGACCCATCGGGGAGAAGCGACGCCGCTTGCCGTTCATTCCTGCTTACAGGGACTAATTCAATAACTAACTGCAAAGGACAAAACTACACTGTCATGGTTTGTGGCTTTTCTCAAAGCTGTGGTTCGGCTCATGTTTAGAGATGCATTTCCTCAAAGATGGAATGAAAAAAGCAACTCTCCCTTTGACCCATTTTCTTTAATGTGGCAAATAAGGCAAACCTCCACAAGTTTCCTGACTTGTGTTTTTGTCGGTTCAGCAGGGAAAATGCTCTCCTGGGGTAGGAATGAGGCAGTCTCCCTGTTTGGACTTCCTCCTTCCTTCCTGGACGTCCTGGTCCCAACAAAGACCCCTCACCTGAGAAGGGTGTTGTGGGGGAATCTGGACACAGAGTCCAGATACAAAAAGCACCATAAAAGCATCATAACCTTGTATGGTATGAAACCTTTTTTTTAATTGTTTTTAATTAATTAATTTAATTAATGTGCTATATTTTTGTTCGATAATGTTTTTTTATTTAATATTTGGTATTTATAGGGGAATTCATGGTATTAAATCATATTTATGAAGTAGTTATAATCCATTTTTACTACCTTTGGAGCCATATAGACCTAAAAAAGAATTTTTCAACTTAAACTGTGGTAAATATTGAATGCTTTGGAGCTCAGACTGAAGTTTGGTCTCTTTATAAGCTGATGCAGATTATTGCTGAAAAGGAAAAAAAAAGTTATAGATGTTTAAGATTATTGTTATGAAAAATGCACAAAAATTCTATTTTCAATTTTTATATGAAATATACATTTTCCAAAACACATTTTACTCTAAAACTGTGAGAAAATCACAGTTTTAACATAAATAAATCTAAACAAGTTGTGTTCCAAATTTGAGCTTGATATCTCAAAAAATGAGCTTTCAGTAAGATTTAGTTTGGCCGCAGTACCAAACGCTTCCACTAGGCGAAATTCGCTTCTAATGCACTCATTTTTGATCACGAGGAGTACAAATGTGAGTATTTGTTTCAGGACGATTTAACCTTTTCGACTGGTCCATGATTTTTATTTGTTTGTTTGTTTTCACATAGCAAGTGGCAAAACCATACCAAGTTTTGTACCGTTCCAATGAAGTAAAAAACAAATAAAAAAAAAAACAAATTTGGTCAGAAGTGACCAAACAGCACCATAGGGTTAAGAAAGAAAAATAAGAGGAATATATAATCAATTTTAAGTCCCCCTAATCAAAGTCCCATAGATTAATTAAATACAAGGAAAAAATTTATAATTTTTTTCTTGTATTTAATTAATATTTGGGACTCAAAATTGATTGAGGGGTATTTAATATTGTTCCCAAAAGCACAGATTATTCTGAACTGTATCACTGATTGTCTTGCCCTTTCCATAAAACATTCCCGTGAACATTTTTGTCTAAAAACAAGAAATACAAATCATAATTGTGTTATTTATGCATAAATATGATTATATTATGATGAACACCATCTATACGCTATCTATAACAATTCCAAATGAGAAAATGCATTAGTGAAATTCCATTGTGGTACGGTAAATGTTAACATTTTCACCATTTTCTGTAAAAAAATAAAAATTATGCTGATCAATTAACAAAAAACATCTAATTAATTAAATCATCAAAGATGCAGAAAAAAATATGATTATGAAGAAACATAACGAAACGGGTTAATAAAATAACTAAATGACAGAGGGGAGGATTTTTGGTAAATAATGCCTTCATTTTTGGTGTGTCTCCTAAATGCCCTCCAAAGACCGAATATAGTGTATAACCACTTTTACTTTTGTGTGAAGTATTCTGTTAAAGGAGAGACGCACAAACACCATCTGAGGACGCATTTCCTGAGTAAAAATAAACAAAATATCACAGCATAATTTAGACAAAAATCGGGGTTAATTGGTGTCTTGGGAAAGCGTTCCTACTTTATGTCCCTACAAGCTCCAGACCCTGTTGTGTTGCCGGCCGCTGCTTCACTGCCTGTTTATGAATAATTAGAAAAAATAAGGACCCAGGTACAATGAAAGCCACAATTATAGACTGAATCCAATCTCGGCATGCTCTAGACACACTGCAACTCGTCTGACAGATTGTCTCTTTAAAATCCCTCTCGCTGCAGCCCTTGGATGATGGGAGGGGGGGACACTTTCCCTCACTTTCCCTTTTGTTCGGCATGAACCTAGAAAACCCATCCGCTCGGCGTCCAAGGTCTGGGCACGGCCACGCTGGAAACCCAGACGCAGTGGATGGAATTGCCATGGGAACGGGCCCCTTGACAACGATTTCATACTCAAGAGAAGAAAAGAGAGCAATATCTCCCTCCCTTTATTCGCTTACTTTGAGATCCTCTCTCATATTCTCATTCTCTCTCGTCTTTCCTTTCTCTTTCTCTGCTTCTAATTTGTTTTACGTGCCGTTTCGTTTGACAAGACAAATATAATTTCCTTTATTAAATAGCTGTGTAACCCAGATATTTTGCTAGACTGTGTTAGATACATACAGTAGTGTTCAAAAGTGATCAAAATATGAGGACGATATTTTAAATATGAGGGAAGAACAAAACACTCAACTTGTTATCTGATAAAATTATTTGGCAAAAAAGGCAAGCTACAGGTTTTTTTTTTTCTATGCATAGAAAGACAAAAGCTGAGAGGAAAAAGCATACATTGACTGTCTACAGCATAATCAGTTATTGGTTCTCTCTTGATTTCTGGCTCAAAAAATATGTCTGCACAATTTGTCATGTTTCATTGTGTTATTATAACAAATAAAACAATAGACTCCAAGCACAACTATGCGATTTGCTTACAAAATATTAATAATAATATGTGAATAAAGGGTAAAGATGTAATTTTTCCTAGGCTGAACAACACTTTTGGTCACTACTGTATGTTTGGTTATGAGTAGACACGAGGCTTTATATTATTTGTGCAAAAACAAAGAAAACGATAATGTAAAAATGCACACAAAGAACAGTTCAAATGACATGCACACATGCTTTATTTTAAATTATTTATCTGTTTTATAATATTAGTTTTATCATTTTGAGTCTTGTTTTGAACTTAAGTGTTTATTATGTGAAATTTTGTGTTTTTTTTGCACTGTCAGACTTAGTAATTTGTTATGAATAACCTAATCTTTAGGTTTATGTGCTTCATGTCTCAGATAAAAAGAGAAAAAGCTAAAATGCAGTAATATTCTTTAAAATATATATATATATATATATATATATATTACCCTAAAAAATAGGCATCACCTGTGGAGATTTGAATATATATGAACAACTTTAGAATGAGAAAAATAAATATATTTTCACTTCACTTGTCATAAAATAAAAACTGTCTGTTCCTAAAAGAGGCATTTTCTTTCTTACTTTACACTTTTTGTGCAACGAAAAGATTCCATGGATGTTAAACGTTCTTCATGGAAACATTGATGCCAATAATTTTTTGAGATTTTTATCATATCACCCTCCCCGGTGTCCATATGGGAGACAGTATGTTGTGCGAGAGTGTGAGACTGTTTTTTCAGTGGAAAAAATCCAGTGCGAAGCATTCAGTCTCTTTTCTTAAAGTGTGCATACTATAACGCCCCTTTCACAAGATGTAATATAAGTCTCTGGTGTCTCCAGAATGTGTCTGTGAAGTTTCATCTCAAAATCCCCCACAGATCATTTATTATAGCTTGTCAAATTTGCCCCTATTTGGGTGTGAGCAAAAACACGCCGTTTTTGTGTGTGTCCCTTTAAATGCAAATGAGCTCCGCTTTCCAGAAGGGGGCGGAGCTTTAACAGCTCAACAACAACAAAGCTGGAGAATCTCACGCAGCCAAAATGAGGATTGTTTGCATTGAACTTTGAGCGTCGTAACTTTGCAGATGTTGTTTATGATCAAACAGCAACATTACACACTGACTAAAGTTAAAAAAGCTAAATCATAATCAACCACCCCTTTAAAACAAAGAAAGCTCATGTTCTGTTACGCTCAAGCAAAGCATTGAACATGACTCGATCAATATCGCCGCAATTTTCCTGTCCAGTCATTACCAAGAGAGTCGATGAGTCTTTAAGACATTTTAAGATGCTTTATTGTGTCGCCTGTTAAACACAGAAAGCTTGTGTTTTCCTGCAGCGCTTGCATATTTCCCGCTTTGATTGTTCTCTGTTGTGCCTAGGCATCGCCAGCGGCCTGAATATTTGTGGCAGAAGCTCGTCGCTGCGACAGGTGGGAAGAGCCTAATCTTCGCTCACATCCAGAAAGCGTAATCCGTTCAAAGTGGCACCTCGCGCAGGAGAAGAACAAAAATTACCATTCATCTTCCATCAAGGCGCACAGCTAAAGCTGCGTTTCATCTCCTCGACTGACTCAGCTGAGGAGAAGGTGCACCGACAGCGAATGTGACATCTGATTTGTAGGCTGTCTAATCACAGGAGAGGGTGTACATTTTCTCTTGAAAAAGGCTCTGTTCGCAGGAGAGCCTGTCCTAATTGAACGTGCACGAGGAGAAGCCGTTCAGAGATCACAGGTACAGCGCGCGACGAAAAGCAAATACGTTTCAAATGCACGTTCCAATTATCTAAATTAGATTTAATTGAGCACAAGAGAGGATTCTCTGTCCTAATTAGGTTACCAAAATATTGAAGCTTCACGTGTATTAATCATATTCCTAACGCACCAGCCAAGCTGCCGATGATGATACAGGTTGAATAAACATCTGCAGGAGTTCAAAAAGACAAAATTATCTACATTATCTGCTACAACAGTACATACTTTTGAGTGTGTAGCAGAATAGTAGGACAAACTACTTCATCTGTCGCTTACTTATACACATCCTGTCCCCGTTTAAACATCTTGTCAAAGTTAAAATCGTCCACATTCAATTTAATTTAATTTCCTACCCTTTTGGAGAGAAATGCAGCAGAACGCTGATCTGCAGTCATGACGAGAACTCTCCTCTTGTGTTTGCATAATGATCAATTTAAAAGATGACCACATGTATCTTTATAATAGTTAACAATGCTGTTGCAGATGACATATAATGTGGATAACATTGAATAAATATCTTTTCATCAGGTTAGATATTGATTACTAATCACTCAGACCCCTTTATCTCTCTACTTACTCTCACACGTCCGCCATGTTTGTAGTTTTCTAACAGCTTTTATTCGTGTTTGTAGTTCTAATCAAATCCTCGTCCAACACGCAATGGGTTGTGAGCTATATAAGCTGTTAGAGTATGTACGGATCTGCACTTCAGATTCTAACTGGAAAAAGTAGACTATCTGTGTATCTTTAAAGTACTCATTTCAACATACTATGATTTGGGATTCTAATTTCGAATACTATTTAGGATGGATACACTACGGAGTCACTAAGTCACTAAAAATTGCATTGGAAATAATATGAGGTGAGCAGGAAATCAATATTTCAGCGCTTTTGCATTCTCACACAAAACTTTTGCATTCCCCCGAGAAACTTTGTTTGCTTGCAAAAAAAAACTGCGTTCACTCACAAAAAAATTGCATTGGAAATAATATGAGGTGAGCAGGAAATCTATATTTCAACGCTTTTGCATTCTCACACAAAACTTTTGCATTCCCCCGAGAAACTTTGTTCGCTTGCAAAAAAAAAAATTGCGTTCGCTCGCAAAAAAAAATTGCGTTCGCTCGCAAAAAAAAATTCGTTCGCTCGCAAAAAAATTGCATTGGAAATAATATGAGGTGGGCAGGAAATCTATATTTCAATGCTTTTGCATTCTCACACAAAACTTTTGCATTCCCCCGAAAAACTTTGTTTGCTTGCAAAAAAAACTGCGTTCACTCGCAAAAAAATTGCATCAGAAATAATATGAGGTGGGCGGGAAATCTATATTTCAACGCTTTTGCATTCTCACACAAAACTTTTGCATTCCCCAAAGAAACTTTGTTCACTTGCAAAAAAAAATGGCGTTCACTCGCAAAAAAATTGCATCGGAAATAATATGAGGTGGGCAGGAAATCTATATTTCAATGCTTTTGCATTCTCACACAAAACTTTTGCATTCCCCCGAGAAACTTTGTTTGCTTGCAAAAAAAACTGCGTTCACTCGCAAAAAAATTGCATTGGAAATAATATGAGGTGGGCGGGAAATCAATATTTCAGCGCTTTTGCATTCTCACACAAAACTTTTGCATTCCCCCGAGAAACTTTGTTTGCTTGCAAAAAAAACTGCGTTCACTCGCAAAAAAATTGCGTTCACTCGCAAAAAAAACTGCGTTCACTCGCAAAAAAATTGCATTGGAAATAATATGAGGTGGGCGGGAAATCAATATTTCAGCGCTTTTGCATTCTCACACAAAACTTTTGCATTCCCCCGAGAAACTTTGTTCACTTGCAAAAAAAACTGCGTTCACTCGCAAAAAAATTGCATTGGAAATAATATGAGGTGAGCAGGAAATCTATATTTCAATGCTTTTGCATTCTCACACAAAACTTTTGCATTCCCCCGAAAAACTTTGTTCACTTGCAAAAAAATTGCATTGGAAATAATATGAGGTGAGCAGGAAATCTATATTTCGGTGTTTTTGCATTCTCACACAAAACTTTTGCATTCCCCCGAGAAACTTTGTTCACTTGCAAAAAAAACTGCGTTCACTCGCAAAAAAATTGCATCTGAAATAATATGAGGTGGGCGGGAAATCAATATTTCAGCGCTTTTGCATTCTTCCACAAAACTTTTGCATTCCCCCGAGAAACTTTGTTTGCTTGCAAAAAAAACTGCGTTCACTCGCAAAAAAATTGCATTGGAAATAATATGAGGTGAGCAGGAAATCTATATTTCAATGCTTTTGCATTCTCACACAAAACTTTTGCATTCCCCCGAGAAACTTTGTTTGCTTGCAAAAAAAACTGCGTTCACTCGCAAAAAAATTGCATTGGAAATAATATGAGGTGAGCAGGAAATCTATATTTCAATGCTTTTGCATTCTCACACAAAACTTTTGCATTCCCCCGAAAAACTTTGTTCACTTGCAAAAAAAAATTGCGTTCACTCGCAAAAAAATTGCATCTGAAATAATATGAGGTGGGCGGGAAATCAATATTTCAGCGCTTTTGCATTCTCACACAAAACTTTTGCATTCCCCCGAGAAACTTTGTTTGCTTGCAAAAAAAACTGCGTTCACTCGCAAAAAAAATTGCATTGGAAATAATATGAGGTGAGCAGGAAATCTATATTTCAATGCTTTTGCATTCTCACACAAAACTTTTGCATTCCCCCGAGAAACTTTGTTTGCTTGCAAAAAAAACTGCGTTCACTCGCAAAAAAATTGCATTGGAAATAATATGAGGTGAGCAGGAAATCTATATTTCAATGCTTTTGCATTCTCACACAAAACTTTTGCATTCCCCCGAGAAACTTTGTTTGCTTGCAAAAAAAACTGCGTTCACTCGCAAAAAAATTGCATTGGAAATAATATGAGGTGAGCAGGAAATCTATATTTCAATGCTTTTGCATTCTCACACAAAACTTTTGCATTCCCCCGAAAAACTTTGTTCACTTGCAAAAAAAACTGCGTTCACTCGCAAAAAAATTGCATTGGAAATAATATGAGGTGAGCAGGAAATCTATATTTCGGTGTTTTTGCATTCTCACACAAAACTTTTGCATTCCCCCGAGAAACTTTGTTTGCTTGCAAAAACAACTGCGTTCACTCGCAAAAAAATTGCATTGGAAATAATATGAGGTGAGCAGGAAATCTATATTTCAATGCTTTTGCATTCTCACACAAAACTTTTGCATTCCCCCAAAAAACTTTGTTCACTTGCAAAAAAAACTGCGTTCACTCGCAAAAAAATTGCATTGGAAATAATATGAGGTGAGCAGGAAATCTATATTTCGGTGTTTTTGCATTCTCACACAAAACTTTTGCATTCCCCCGAGAAACTTTGTTCGCTAGCAAAAAAACTTGCGTTTGCTTTCAAGACTTTTGTGATGGAAATAATATGAGGTGGGCAGGAAATCTATATTTCAGTGCTTTTGCATTCTCTCACAAAACTTTTGCATTCCCCCGAGAATTTGTTTGCTTGCAAAAAAATTGCATTCGCTCGGAAAAAAAAAAAAAAACTGCACTCGCTCGTGAAAAAATTGCATTGGAAATAATATGAAAAACTATATTTAACTATATTTTTTAAAACTTAAGTTTCTTGGAGAATGCAATGCTTTTTAGAGCGAATGCAAAAGCATTGAAATAAATTCAGAGCTAATCTTTTCAATTTAGAGCAATTTTTAAAATTATCTTTATTGTTTAGGTCTTTGATGTGTTTTGTATTAAAACAAATTAAGTTTACACAACACTGTTTTCGACTAAAATCTTTTTATTTAATTTGGCTGGCCATTTGTTTACGCAGGCCTGAAAACGCAAACATTTGAAAACGGTTTTCAAAGTGCAAGTTTTTGAAAACTATACTGTTAATGTCTCAGTGTAAACTACACAAACGTGAATTTGTGAAAACGATGTGCTCATTCATCTATAGGCGCATAATGATTCTTTACATAGTGACATCGCCATCTATTGGCCAGGTAGCAGAATACAGCATTTTTAGTCATTTTTTGTGGATCCGATCGTTTTGACAACGTTGTCGTCGGTACTCGAAAAAGGAAAAACTTTTCCATTTTTAGTACATTGTTGTCATGTTATCATTTCCTAAGAAATCCCACACACCTGATTGGCTCAGTAAACAACCATAGCATCATGTCAGCGACTTTTGCACAGGCGATTACCACTCATAATTTTTTCCGAAAATGTACAAAATTGAGTTTTTGTATTTTTTTTCTCTCTGAGCTGTAATGAAATGTTCCAGCTGGTACACGTATGACACTGAAGTCAGCATTACTCTCCTCTGCAGGAGCAACAGTAACTCTCTAACAGCGAGTACGCTGGGGTCGGAGGTGACTAGCCCGTGATATGATGCACCAGATTCCTCCATGACAACAGCAGCTCTGTGTGTCGGCTCCTGAGGCGCCCGGCGCAGCGCAACTGAATGCGCACGGCCTCCGAACCTCCGTCTGGAACTGATTAATGACAGTTTGCCTTCTCTGTTCTCTTTCCTTACATTCCTTTCTTAAAGGGCGTTCACACTGACAGCAATTCGAGTCTGCAAGACATTCATTTACAAGAAGTGTGGGCAATTTCTGGAAATATGAGTGACAGCGACTGTTAGCCGGACCGCCTACTAGCAGCAATAGATTAGCATACTAACATACAAATCATACTCTGTGCACAGTGTGCAAATTTTCTAAGAGTATGTTTGGCATACTTTATTAAACTACATTTGACAAAATGTGCAGCACACAACAAAGACCATTGTGCAACAATGCAGTGAACTCGACTTGACCTTCCAGTTTAAGCAGTGATTTTTAACTCTTTTGTGACTTATTATTTGTTCAGTATGCCAAAAAATTTATTTTTATTTCCAAGATGATGCCACATGCAATGTAATGTGATAAAAACACTTAAAAATATGTGGTTATAAAAAAAAAAAAAAAACTGCTCAAAGTAATTTTCAGTAATTATAATGAAGCTGAAATAAAATAAAACATAAATATTAAATGGAAAAACTTTAACAAAATTAGCCAAATTTAGAAATGTACTAAAATTGCCAAAACTGAAATAAAAATAAAGCTAAATATAATTTTTTTTTTTTAAAAATGACTTAAGCACATACAATAACTAAAATGAAAATGAAAACTCAAAATATGAAAATAAAAGCCAATTCAATATATTAATAAATACTATAATAGTATTTCAATAATACTGAAATAACACTGTTAAAAACACTCATTGCTGCATAATGTATGAAGTAATTATTTTAATAGATTTTGCAACCTTCTTTTTTTAAAATTAGCCATAAACTAACATTCCCAGAGATTTTTGAACAAAATCATAATAAAAACTTAAAACACAGAACATTTTGTAAAGGTTTAAAATGTCTGTTTTTAACTTAGGGCTGTCGAGTAATCTGTAATGATTAATAGAGTAATGTTGGTAATAAAAATCGACCTAAGCCTTTAAAATGACTTCAAATACATATATAACAACATGAGGCAAAACTATTTCAAATAAATTATCAAAAGCAAGTAATCATATGGTTTTATAGATCAACACTGTTAAAATGCATAATATGCATAATATAAACAATAATCTTATGTATATTATGTATTATAACAAATGCCTGCAGAGGGCGCCGACAGCCTGGTGATTTTTGTTGTTACACCTTACAGCAGGTCAAATGCTTGTTTAATATTGGCCAAATGGCATTTAATTCAAATGTTTAATATTTGCCAACTTCTTTACGATAGAAATGCGACAGCCACTGTAATTTCTCGCAATCAAGGTTTTTTCAAAAATCGAGTACTCAAATTTAATCGAGGAATCGTGACAGCCCTGTTTTAAGATTTATTTTTGTCAATAACGAACTAACATTTGACGAGCGACAGGAAATGTTGTTGAATATGCGATTTTTATATCTGTGGCATTGTGAAAGGAAGCCCCGCCTATAGTGAAATATCATTGGTCCAAAATCGCGCTATGCATAACAGTAGCTGATATTAAAGTCACAATGTAATAAAAGTAGCAACAGATTTTTTTCTTCCATACATCTGAGTGAAACAGATTAAGAAAAAAGTAGGACTAGGACTTGCATCGGTTGTCGATTGATTGGATGGAGGCGGATCTGAATGTGAGATAGCAGTCATTTCTAAGAAAGGGGCGGGGTTCAAGCAGACTAAATGATTGGAGAAGTTCAACATACATCACCAGAGACAAGTGTCATTTTACCAGAAGACTGAGTTTGATTTAAAGGGGTCTTTGATTATGATTTGACTTTTTTAACTTTAGTTATTGTGTAATGTTGCTGTTTGATCATAAACAACATCTACAAAGTTACAACGCTCAAAGTTCGATGCAGAGGAGATATTTTCTTTTACAGAAATCGCTTTTTAAGGACTACAACAAACGGCTGGTAGAGACTACAATGAGATTCTTCCTGGCTTAGTGACATCACTAACCCTAAAATTTGCATAAACCCCGCCCCTGAGAATACACAACAAAGGGGGCGGGGCCATGTTGGGCTGCTTTAGAGAAGAGGAAGAGTTGTTGTAGTAGAGTGTTGTTGACATGCCGTCATTTTACGCCGGACTGCTTCACAAACGAGGGTCAATTCAACACAAAAGATGAACATGACGGCACATGCTAGTGGATGAGTTGAATCAACTCCACAGCAACTACATAAATTTATCCACTAACCATTCAGAAACATCTAAAAGTTGTAACTTCTTCCTGAGTCTCTCCATCAGTGTCGACTCCGGTTTGAACAATGTAAGGCTGAACACCGTCATCATTTTGGCTGCGTGAGATTCTCCAGCTTTGTTGTTGTTGAGCTGTTAAAGCTACGCCCTCTTCTGAAAAGGGGGCGGGAGCAGCAGCTCATTTGCATTTAAAGGGACACACACAAAAACGGCATGTTTTTGCTCACATCCAAAGAGGGGCAAATTTGACAAGCTATAATAAATGATCTGTGGGGGATTTTGAGCTGAAACTTACTGGCCCAAAAAAAGGTAAATATATGAAACACATGCACAAATGAATTGTGCACAGTAAGATCAATAACATAAATTAGATATAATAGATGAATTTTCATTAAACATCAGATATCTTCAGATTACACAGCATTTTTGCTTTCTGTGTATTTTTGGCTTGTTTTCCAGTACAAATATCTAAACATCCTTAAATCAAAACGCATTTACTTTGATTGCATAAGTTTAGTTTAATAACAAAATGAAGTGAGTTTATGCTTAAAACAAGAACAAATATCTGCAAATGCGGTCAGAAAAAATCAACTGAATTCAAACGGAAAACAAGATGATTTTTCCGACCCCATTGGCAGTTCTTCTTTTAAGCATAAACTCACTTCATTTTGATCAATTTCTCATTAAAAAAGACTTAATATCTCAACTCATTTTGCTTCTCCTGATTTAAGAATGTTTAGATATTTGTGCTGGAAAACAAGAAGAAGAACATCATTTTTTTTTTTGCAGTAAATTTGCAACTAAAATCCCACGCTTTCAGACAAACAACTAAAGAAAGGCACTTCTTAAGCGGTCAAGCATTGAAGGTAAGTATGCAGTCTCCTGTCAGCATCACACTTTATACATGTGACTCAAACTAAAGCATTGATCTGTGTGATAGGCTTTACAAGGAGCGTGTGCCTGTGTGTTAACCGATAAAGAC
>NC_063056.1:41168845-41246345 GCF_018812025.1 Megalobrama amblycephala
ATATTTTTTCTAATATTTTATAAAATGTAATATTTTATATATTATATATAACTATGTTATAAAATATTTAATATTATTATTGTGACATTGAACATTAAAAGTTTTTTGCTAAACCTGAAAACAAACATACCTGAATTAATATTCTGAACTATTTTTAGGTCACTAATCAAAGAAAATTATCACAAGTGATGAAACAATTTGAGCTAATTAGAATAGAACGCTCTCAGACTTCTGAACCCTACCTTATATCAATTAAAATCCACACACACTCACACACAGATTGTTTGATAAGTCAACCAAACACGACTCTTTCATTGAAGCTTGAATAAGAAGGAGAGATGGTGGAAAACGAGAGCTGCATAATTACTGCTGCGTTTATTGCGAACTAATCACTGCGTAATCCCTGTGAACATAAAGAGCTGAACGACAACACTGAACACTTCACTAACTACATTGTTAGAGGAAAACAAAAGTGTGCAGTGCAGCAGAAGACGATAAACACACTCCTCTGTCACTGGACCAGAACAACCTTCACACACACACTTCTGTCTGATGGTGATGTCATCTTTCTGTATAACACTGTCAGACTGGCCAATAAATCAGCCAATGTTTGGCTATAATTTTTGAGGCATCTCGCTGATAGATGTCTTCCAAAACCTGCCAATGCCAATGATAATACAAGTTTCTAGTATAATAGTTTTAGTTTTATAGTATAATACAGTTTTATAATGTGGAATGTCAGTAAAAAGTTTACATTGGCAACATTGTGTCAGAAATAAACCTCCCTGTATTCTAGGTGAGCACTGAAAACCATTATATAAGAAGCTCTAAGCACAAACATTTAAACCCTTGAATTCATAGAGGTTTTTAAACAAACTGAATCAAAATGTGTGTGTGTGTGTGTGTGTGTGTGTGTGTGTGTGTGTGTGTGTGTGTGTGGTGATTTTGTTTGTTAAAAAACCTATATGAATTCAAGGGTTTCTCTTAATGCAGACGACCTCAAGAAACTTTCAGTCTGTGAAATCCTGTTATTGGTGCCACTGCGCCACCTACTGGTCACACTGCCCTTCACTTCACTACAGCCCATGATTCTGTGGGTTTCTGTCTAAATATGAAGTATTTTATTGTAAGATAGATAGATAGATAGATAGATATAATGATAGACAGAGAGATAGACAGACAGACAGTACAGATCGACCAATAAGTGATTTTAACGATATTTTTCCTGATATTTAAAGGGTTAGTTCACCCAAAAATGAAAATCCTATCAATTACTCACCCTCATGTCGTTCCACACCCGTAAGACCTTCGTTCATTTTCAGAACACAAATTAAGATATTTTTGATAAAATCCGATGGCTCAGTGAGGCCTGCATTGACAGCAAGATAATTTACACTTTCAATGCCCAGAAAGCTACTAAAGACATATTTAAAACTGTTCATGTGGTTCAACCTTAATGTTACAAATGTATTTTTTGTGCACCAAAAGAACTAAATAACGACTTTATTCAATAATATCTAGTGATGGGTGATTTCAAAACACTGCTTCATGAAGCTTTACGAATCTTTTGTTTCGAATCAGTGGTTTGGAACGGCCAAAGTCACGTGACCCATTGAAATTTTGAAACGTTTTTAAACTCTTATGACGTAATGAAGCCTTGTTTACTGAAATCACGTGACTTTGGCAGTTTGAAACACGCTCTGAACCACAGTGTCTGAGGGGAGATGCTGATAAGATAATTTCATTTTGAAATGTACTATTTGGCTCTGATGCAGCCACTTCTGTTGGATAGATAGATAGATAGATAGATAGATAGATAGATAGATAGATAGATAGATAGATAGATAGATAGATAGATAGATAGATAGATAGATAGATAGATAAGATAATCAGTTTTACTGATATTTTTACTGATAATTTTCTCATAATTGGGTATCGGTTTTATAATATCGGATTCACCGATAAATTGTTGTTTTATCGCCATCTTGTGGTAGTTTTTTAGAACAAGACCGCCATTAAAGCACAGCGTCTGAGGGGAGATGAGTCAACAATGTTCAAACTTAAAATAACTGCCTTATTTAATAAACTTTATTTAACATTAGTGGTCAACCGATTATCGGCACCGATATTAAGCATTTTTATGGTTATCGGTCATTTTCAAAACTGATTTGCCGATAAGATAATTTCATTTTGAAATGCACTATTTGGCTCTGATGCAGCAACCTCTGTCAGATAGATAGATAGATAGATAGATATAGGATAATCGGTTTTACTGATATTTTTACTGATAATTTTCTCATAATCGGATATCGGTTTTATAATATCGGATTCACCGATAAATGGTTGTTTTATCGCCATCTTGTGGTTGTTTTTAGAACTGTGTGCAAGACCGCCATTAAAGCACAGCGTCTGAGGGGAGATGAGTCAACGATGTTCAAACTTAAAATAACTGCCTTATTTAATAAACTTTATTTAACATTAGTGGTCAACCGATTATTGGCATCGATATTAAGCATTTTTATGGTTATCGGTCATTTTCAAAACTGATTTGCCGATAAGATAATTTCATTTTGAAATGTACTATTTGGCTCTGATGCAGCCACTTCTGTCGGATAGATAGATAGATAGATAGATAGATAGATAGATAGATAGATAGATAGATAGATAGATAGATAGATAGATAGATAGATAGATAGATAGATCGGATAATAGGTTTTACTGATATTTTTACTGATAATTTTCTCATAATTGGGTATCGGTTTTATAATATCGGATTCACCGATAAATTGTTGTTTTATCGCCATCTTGTGGTTGTTTTTTAGAACAAGACCGCTATTAAAGCACAGCGTCTGAGGGGAGGAGTCAACGATGTTCAAAGTTAAAATCACTGACCTGCCTTATTTAATAAACTTTATTTAGCATTAGGTGTCAACCGATTATCGGCATCAATATTAATCATTTTTATGGTTATCGGTCATTTTCAAAACTGATTTGCCGATAAGATAATTTCATTTTGAAATGCACTATTTGGCTCTGATGCAGCAACCTCTATCGGATAGATAGATAGATAGATAGATAGATAGATAGATAGATAGATAGATAGATAGATCGGATAATCGGTTTTACTGATATTTTTACTGATAATTTTCTCCTAATCGGGTATGAGTTTTATAATATCGGATTCACCGATAAATGGTTGTTTTATCGCCATCTTGTGGTTGTTTTTAGAACTGTGCGCAAGACCGCCATTAAAGCACAGCGTCTGAGGGGAGATGAGTCAACAACGATATTTAGTGACCTGCCTTATTTAAACTTTATATAAACTTTATTTAACAGTAGTGGTCGACCGATTATTAGCACCGATATTAAACATTTTAATGGTTATCGGTATCGGCCATTTTCAAAACTGATTTGTCGATAAAATAATATAATTTTGAAATGGTCTGTTTGGCTCTGATCCACCTCTGTCAGAACTCATTCTGTTGCTTATTTACTTCTTTAAGTTTTACTAAATGTTTACAGAATGCTGCTGGGTGCTCCCCGCACTTTTAATGTTATTATTATTAATGTTATTATTAACAGTTCTCAGAATTAAAAATATGTTTAAAAGCATTTAAAGAAAGTTTCTGTCAGAGCCCTTGTTATTCTTAATTTTGACATTAACTTTCATTTTTACACCAGACATATACTGTATATCGGTTCAAAATATCGGTTATCGGTCTACTTAATGTGTAATAATCGCTATCAGCCCTGAAAAACACATATCGGTCGACCCCTAATAGACAGACAGATAGAGAAATGGCCAACTTTAGGTTATGTAAGTCAAATAATTGTATATACAATACAATGATTTGCTAGGCAAAAAATAATCTTGATAAACATTTTTTTTTTTTTTTTTACATTTTTATCTGAAAATCAGGTTTTTGGCCATAAAATCTACAGTGTTGCTCACAGTCACATGCCACAGGTTTCCTCAGCCTGCTGTAAATGTCATTTATTATTCAACAATTGCACTCATGAGAGGCATTGTACTTGCTAAGTTCAACAATATAAACCTGTCAGTCCTTCAGCATCAGGATAATGGCATAAAATACATGAAATGATCCTCTGGCTCTATTGAGACAAGGAAATTAATAGTTAAATTCAAATCTAAAGATCTTACAATGATGAAAAAAGAGTCAATTCTATGCAATAAAAGGTTGGATTACATCTCATTGCATTATAACCCTCTTAAAAACCAGGAAAAGCCTCTCAGGGAAGTTTTAATGCTCTAATCTGATGAAACTCTATAGTGTTTGTGTTTGTTAATTATCCAGGTCAAATATACGTTATTTATTTAGTTAGACTGAAACTGTTTTTATAGTGTCAAAAATCCCTTGTTTGCTTGATGAAGTACAATACACAATAGCAAACGTCATGCTGTAATAGTCTGATTGCATGCGGGTGATTGAAACAAAGTAAAGTCTACAGTTTCTATTTTATTCTGATTAATAGTTCCTCATAATAGAAAGTATAATCTGTATTCTTTAACCATATGGTCTGGTCCTTTGCCACGTTGTCCATTCGATTTATCATTGTTGCTTTGTTTGCAGGTTCTTTAGACATCAGCTCATTCTTCTGCAGGTTAATTCACGGTGTTCTTTAAACTAAAACTACACCCTCGTGTTTACACTCTCATGTTTGCTTCTACTATTAACCTCGGAGGTTTTGTATTGTTTTGTGAACATATTGCTCAAGTGGTGTCACATGTCACTGCTGACATGGGAACATGTTTTTGAGCCCATTAAGATGCTGGGAGTATAAAAAGAGTAGTGACCATCATGACATCTCAGACGCCTCGACTCGTACCGGCAGGTGAGGATCAGAGCTAATAATGCTGATTATTTGATGAAAAATTGGAATCGGAGTTTCTTCCTAAAATTTTTACTTAGATTATAAAAATATTGAAATAATATTTAATTATTTTTACAAATTATATATATATATATATATATATATACACACACACAAAATAATTTAAAAAAAATGTAAATAATATTTAATTAATTATATATATATATATATATATATATATATATATAAAATATATAATTTATTTATATATAATAAACTAATAATTATATATAATAATTTTAAAAAATTGGAATCTGAGTTTCTTCCTAACATTTTTAATTCAATTATAATGTAAATATATTTTAAATAATTTTTTTACAAATATATATATATATATATATATATATATATATATATATATATATATATATATATATATAAATGTATATAATTTCATAATTATATATAAAATATATAAATGTAATGTGTGCATATATATATATAGATGATTAATGATGCAGATTATTTGCTGTGAACTGTACAATCTGAAAAATAACTACAAAATCATTTTTAAAAATTGGAATCTGAGTTTCTTCCTAACATTTTTACTTTGGTTATAGTATAAAAATATTTCAATAATATTTAAAAAATGTTTTTACAAATTTTATATAAATTTTATATATAATTTTAATATATATATATATATATATATATATATATATATATATATATATATATATATATATATATATTTTGTAGTTATTTTTCAGATATATATATATATATATATATATATATATTTATTTATTTATTTATTTATTTATTTACATTTACATTTTTTATTTTAAAAATTACTGCTTCCACAGTCTGCTAGACGGAAGGAAGCAAAATGTTTGTGTTTGCAGTGACAGTTTGTATTGTGGGATTGCTCCATACGAGTGCTGCCTGCAGCCTGGTGAGTTTAAATTGTAATAAAGTGCTATTTTACTCATAATACTTGTAACTGATTAATTTTATTAATGGCGATCATATACATTACCAGTGAAAAGTTTGTACTAATTTGATTGAATTTATGCTTCTAATAATCTTAAAAGGTTTCAATCTAAATGCGAGTTCTGTAGTCAAATATAAATTGCACCTATATGTTCAAATTTCTTCACAAAACTACTTAGAAATGCATGATTTGGAGCAGATATGGAAAAACAGCTAGAGAAAAATATAAAGAATACGTAGGTGTTCAGACTTTTGATTGGTAGTGTATATGAATAAAATACATCTAATATAATAATATATTAAAAATGAATTAACAATTATTATGTGATGTGATATAATGATCTAACAAAAACTTTTTATCTCATGCATGTCTCATTTCTGTGGTGGGCTTTCCAGTCAGGTAAGCATATATTACTTTAATGCATACAATAACTCTGTTTAATATGCATTCATATGCATCATCTGAAAAAAACTTGCATTTTCACAGGCATCTGTACAGACCTGGCTTCTGTCCAGCAGGAGATTGTGGATGTTCACAATGCCTACCGGAGAGCTGTGGAGCCGTCTGCCAGCAACATGCTGAAAATGGTCAATCACACGCTTATGATTCACATTTGCATTTAAAGCATGTTTCTTAGAGTCATATGCTGAGTGGAAGATACTGTGTGTCGTTTGCAGAGCTGGAGCGATGCCGTGGCACAGTCCGCTCAGGGCTGGATTGAGCAGTGTAACATGACACACGGACCGCCAAGCAGCCGCTTGATTGACGGTATGTTACACGACGATTTATTCTTTTGTAGGTGATACATATTGTTACATTGTTCCAAACTGCAAGTCAAAGGTGAACCCTGAAATATTTAAAGTGATAGTTCACCCTAAAATCACAAGTCATCATTTACTCACCCTGGTGTTGTTCTAATACACCCTTCTTTTTTTCGGACCACAAAAGACATGCGACACATGTCATCTATTCCAAGTGTTCTGGGGGTTTATGATATGGTTTGGTGAAAAATAAAATGAAATTTAATGTATTATTTTATGAAAATCCTGACCTTGGCCATTGGTCTTCTCAAGCGCATACATTGCGATTCACTCCCAGAAAAACACACAAGTTGTGATAAATCAAGATTAACAAAAATGCAACATGGAATAGAGTCCATGTACCTTCTTCTCTGAGGTAAATATGTCCGTCGTGTTCATTGCAACAAGAAGTTATCGCGCTCATTCCGACTGCCATCAGACAAACGAAGTTCCTGACCAAATATATTCAACTCAGGGATGAAAGTACACGGATACTTTTTGGGGGATTTTGCATTACGTCATGTTTTTATTAGTCTTTAGGGTGAACTGTCCCTTTAAGTACACTTTTAGAAGAAAGGCACTTCTTATAAAGGGATCATGGGATCATTTTATGGATTTAGTTTTAATTTTAAGTAAAGTGTATGAATTAAACTGCTTATTTATCACTAGAAAAAAATGAAGTAAACCATTGCGTAGTCATTTAAGACATTTCTCCTGATATACAACCATAAAGCATTCTTTAAAATTGAGTCAAGAACCCTCTGAAAACAACCCAAGTTGGGTTAAAAATGTTTGACCCAACTATTGCTTAAAAATTGACTGTATTGTTCGCTTAAAATGAATGAGGAAATTAACATTAATATGTTTAATAAATGAACATTTATTAACAAGTTTAATGAAACAATTAAACAATAAACATTTATTAAATTGCTTATTAATAAATGTTCATCATTTGATTATTAGTGTTGTCTCTAGTAATTATGTGTCTGATTTTTAATTGTCCAACATATTTTGGGTTCATTTTAATCCAGACATATAGTCATTTGTAAACAATAGTTGAGTTTAATAAATCTGCCCAATCATGTTAAAACAACCCAAACGCTGAGTTTGTCCATTTTCAACCCAACTTTGTTTGTTTTTAACGCAGCAATATAGTTCTATATAGAATCCTACTGAACCTTTTTTCAGTACTACAGTACACTGACCTTAAATCAGAAATAAAATGTATAAACATTATTGCATTGATGATAAATCTTCAAACATTTTTGAGTGTCTTTTAATCAACTGTTGTGATTTTTACAAAGTAGTTCATCAAATCAAATATGCACATGTTAATGCTTCACAAACACAACACTGTCTTCATTTTTAACAATATGCTCTAAAAAATGCTGGGTAAAAAACAACCCAAGTTGGGCTGAAAAAGGACAAACCCAGCGATTGGGTTAAATGTTTGCCCAACATGCTTTTAATCCAACTATTGATTAAAAATGACTATATGTCTGGATTAAAATTAACCCAAAAGAGGTTGGAAATTAAAAATCAGACACAAAATTATTAGAGGCAACAATAATAATTAAATGATGAACATTTATGAATAAGCAAGTTAACAATTTTTTTTTTTTTTTTTTAAATCATTATTCATTAAATGTTCATTTATTAAACAAAATAATAAATGTTAGTTTCAAACATATTTTGGGTTTCATTTTAAGCAAGCAATACAGTCACTTTTAAACAATAGTCTGAGTTAAATAAAACTACAAACATTTATGCAAACATTTAACCCAACCGCTGGGTTTGTCCATTTTCAACCCAACTTGGGTTGTTTTTAACCCAGCATTATTTAGAGTAGATTTATTGTTTTATCACTTCAAACTTCTTTTTGATAACTATTGTACCTGAAAAGTGTTTTTGTGCTGTTTTTCGTCTTTTAACCCTCTGGAGATGTTTTGACATGCCTTGACTTTTGTGCTTTTGTCAGTTGCTTAAAAACATTAAAATCACTGTATTCATCACAAACTGAGCTATAATAATATGTGAGCAGCATGTTCGTATTTTTGAGAAAAAAAAAACAAACATTTATGCATTTTTTTTGAAAAATCAAAAATGTTAAGTCACTGAAATAACACATGCTAAACATTTGTTCACAAGACTTCTGAGAACTCGATCTTGCTTTAATATTTTATCATTGCAGTGACATATTTTTTTAAAATTTGGCTTAACTGTCCAAATACGTTTTGAAGCCACGGTATATGCAACCAGATCAGTGTAGACCTGAGAAAACAGAAGATTTCTTTCATCCAGCCCACATGCCTGTAGACCTAATATTTATACAGGAGGATTGTGCAAGTGTGTGTGTTGACATGCTGACGAATACATGCAGATGAATGTCACAGTCACTTGAACGAGATCTCAATGTCTTCACAACAAACACATTACACATTAAATAACAAAAATGTCATTTAATAATTTCATCCCTGTCTAATGTTTTCTCTCTGATGGACAGGATATGAAATGGGTGAAAATCTCTTCAAGGCCTCTAGACTTAATTCATGGACTGATGTGATAAATGCCTGGCATAGCGAAGTCAACAATTATGAATATCCCATCGGATCCATCAACGGTCATCCAATTGGACATTACACACAGGTGATTATTCGGCAGCATTTTTATTTCCTGCATTCAACAAGGATTCATTTATTATTTAAAACGTCATTAGCTGTTAATTTGCATCAGTTATATGCTGTGATTTTCTGCAAAAAGAAGATTCATCAATATTTTTGACCCATTTTCCCAACAATGAGTAAATGTAAATATTTTTTAACAGCTTTTTGGAGATCTTTAAAGGTGAAAGATCAGTCATTTCTTGCGAAAAAGAAGTACAGATTAGCATACTTTTAAAAGATTACTTATTACCAAAATAATATACTTTAAAATAATAAGTGAAAACTGAATGGATAGACCCATAATTGCATGTTATTTACAATGAACTGAAAATGTATTATAATTTACATTTATATTAAATGCAAAAAAACTTCTGTTATGTATTTAAATCTCATTATGCGTTTGTAATGCTGAAGTTGCAATTTAGTACATTTAAAATATATTAACTTTAAATGTAATATCAAATAACACACTACAGTTAAAATTATAATCAACTTCAAGTACTTTTTAAAGCATGACAGAGCACTTTTAAAAGACAATTTCAGATGTACTTTAAAGTAAAACATTTAGGTTGATATTATTACATAGTGCACTTTTTAAAAACAGTCATGAAAGTGTACTCTCTTTAAGTTTTATTTTATTAAGATCATGTTATTTGCAAAAACAGTTTTTTACTTTTAAGCTAATAATAAGGTGCACTTCTTTTTCACAAGGGCCAAACAGAATAACAATGTATTTGTTTGTCACATTATTATTTGTGTGCCAAATGTGAAGTATGTTGGAGGTGTCTCAAACTACAGTAATGCTTCTCCTCGTGTGCATCTCTGAAGGTGGTGTGGTACAGCTCGTATGAGATCGGTTGTGCCGTGGCTCAGTGCGGAAGCTTCTACTTCTTTGGATGCCATTACTACCGCGCGTAAGTTTCTCTCGGTACTGAGCTGTTGATTTCACTCCATGATGTTTTAAAGGGGACCTGTTATGCCTTTTTACAAAGTCTTGATTTTGGGGTCTAGAAAGGTTTTCATGACTGAATGTTCAAAAATCACATTCTTTCAGCTCCTCTCTTCCCAGTCTGTCAGTAACGCTAGTTCCCGTCTCTATGAAGCCCCTCCTTCTGAAAAGCACAATGTGCTCTGATTGGCTGATTGGAGCAGAGTGTGTGATTGATCAAGCGCTTCAAGCGTGTTCCCGCCCCTTACCATAACCACCAGTTTCAACGCACTACTAACTAACTCAACAAGGCCCCGCCCCTTTAATTGTATATGTCTTGGGCGGGAATTATTTAAATGAGGAATACTGGAAGAAAACATATCTATGGATGCTTGTTTCCACCACTAAATAAAAATAAAAAAGGTAATTATGACCTTTTAACTCACAATTCTGACTTTATAACTCGCAATTATGACTTTATATCTCTCAATTCGGGCTTTATATCTCGTAATTCGGACTTTATATCTCGCAATTCGGACTTTATATCTCGCAATTCGGACTTTATAATCTCGCAATTCGGACTTTATATCTCACAATTCGGACTTTATATCTCGCAATTCTGACTTTATATCTCGCAATTCTGACTTTATAACTCGCAATTCTGACTTTATATCTCGCAATTCGGACTTTGTATCTCACAATTCTGACTTTATATCTCGCAATTCGGACTTTATATCTCACAATTCTGACTTTATATCTCGCAATTCGGACTTTGTATCTCGCAATTCGGACTTTATATCTCGCAATTCAGACTTTATATCTCACAATTCGGACTTTATATCTCGCAATTCAGACTTTATATCTCGCAATTCTGACTTTATATCTCACAATTCAGACTTTATATCACGCAATTCTGACTTTATATCACGCAATTCGGACTTTATATCTCGCAATTCGGACTTTATAATTCACAATTCTGACTTTATATCTCGCAATTCTGACTTTATATCTCGCAATTCGGACTTTATATCTCGCAATTCGGACTTTATATCTCGCAATTCGGACTTTATAATTCGCAATTAGGACTTTATATCTCGCAATTCGGACTTTATATCTCGCAATTCGGACTTTATATCTCGCAATTCTGACTTTATAACTCGCAATTCTGACTTTATAACTCGCAATTCTGACTTTATATCTCTCAATTCGGGCTTTATATCTCGTAATTCGGGCTTTATAACTCGCAATTCGGACTTTATATCTCACAATTCTGACTTTATATCTCGCAATTCTGACTTTATATCTCGCAATTCAGACTTTATATCACGCAATTCTGACTTTATATCTCGCAATTCTGACTTTATATCTCGCAATTCTGACTTTATATCTCGCAATTCTGACTTTATATCTCTCAATTCGGGCTTTATATCTCGTAATTCGGACTTTATATCTCGCAATTCGGACTTTATAACTCGCAATTCGGACTTTATATCTCTCAATTCAGGCTTTATATCTCATAATTCGGACTTTATAACTCGCAATTCTGACTTTATAACTCGCAATTCGGACTTTATATCTCGCAATTCAATTTGGCTTTATATCTCGTAATTCGGACTTTATATCTCGCAATTCGGACTTTATAACTCGCAATTCAGACTTTATATCTCGCAATTCGGACTTTATATCTCTCAATTCGGGCTTTATATCTCGCAATTCGGACTTTATATCTCGCAATTCGGACTTTATAACTCGCAATTCGGACTTTATATCTCGCAATTCTGACTTTATATCTCGTAATTCGGACTTTATATCTCGCAATTCGGACTTTATAACTCGCAATTCTGACTTTATAACTCGCAATTCTGACTTTATATCTCGTAATTCAGACTTTATATCTCGCAATTCGGACTTTATAACTCGCAATTCTGACTTTATATCTCGCAATTCGGACTTTATAATTCGCAATTCGGACTTTATATCTCGCAATTCTGACTTTATAATTCGCAATTCGGACTTTATATCTCGCAATTCGGACTTTATATCTCGCAATTCTGAGTTTATATCTCGCAATTCAGACTTTATATCTCGCAATACTGACTTACCTTTTTTATTTCATGGTGTAAACAAGCTTCCATACATCACACACTAAAGAAAGCTGAACACGGAAAAAAGCATAATAGGTCATTAATTCCTGCATGCATGAAACACTGCAGTTCAAATTCCTCTGAACTCAACTCTCTCCTGTATTTCAGAGGGAATTTCAGAGGAGTCCCTCCGTACTCTCTGGGCGCTCCGTGTGCCTCCTGCCCGGACGACTGCCAAGACAATCTCTGCAGTAAGTGCATTTCTGATTTTGGTTGCAAAATGATCCTGAATGGTGACGTTTGAGGTCACAGTTTGCATTCCAAAATGTTTTTACTTTTATTGCTTCATTGACTTTCAATTCTCTCTTCTAGCTAACCCCTGTCCGTACATCAACACGTACACCAACTGTGACGCCTTGATAGAAGAGGCCACTTGTGAAAACTCCATCGTGAGCGAGGGCTGTCCAGCCAGTTGTCTATGCGGAGACAAAATCATCCCTATTGCGAGGAAATGAAGTTTTCTATGGCTATATTACATGAAGTACAGCCATATTTTGATAGTTATAGCATCTCTTTCCTATAATGTGAAACATACAAATTCTAACTTCTTTCTATTTCTATTCTTTCTATGTGGAATACCTCAAATATGATTAAAAATCAAGGGTACTGTACTTTAATAATATGATGAAATAGGCCAGTCTGCATTGTTTTGCATTATTACCTCAACTGTTTTCTTTTCAGTAAAGCTTATGCAATCACATATCAGTAAAGCTATTTGTGTTTTATAAGCCTTGTAAACCCAGAAACTGAAAACAATAGCACAACCTAAGACTGTGAAAACAGGACAAGTGACTTCTGTCAGTCAAACGTTCAGTCACTATATGTGTAGTGTAGATTTGTGCACTTGCTGAAATGTTCATGTAATGTTTTCTGCAACACTGCACTATTTTATACAATCACATCACTTTATTAAAATCATTAAAATGATTTTAGTTCGAGTTATTAGGGTTCACAGATCAATGCATGTGTGGATACAAAGATTTCACTCAGGTTAAAGGGTGTTCCAGTGGTCAATAATAGCGTTTACTAACAAAGACCCTTTAAAGGATTAGTTCGCTTTCAAATTAAAATTTCCTGATAATTTACTCACCCCCATCTCATCCAAGATGTTCATGTCTTTCTTTCTTCAGTCGAAAAGAAATTAAGGTTTTTGATGAAAACATTCCAGGATTATTCTTCAGTGGAGCCCAAATGGTTGAAGATCAAAATTACAGTTTACAGCGATCCCAGATGAGAAATAAGGGTCGTATCTAGAGAAACCATCGCTCATTTTCTAAAAAAAATAAAAATAAACATTTTATAAGTTTTAACCATAAATGCTCATCTTGAACTAGTTCTCTTCTTCTTCTCTATTAGAATTCCAGCAGTGTAAGTATATTACTGCCCTCCACAAAGTTTGAACTAAATTGTCATATACAATATGCTAGTGCAAGTATATAACAACTGGTTCATACATTTTGTTTCTAAACACTCAAATCATGACGAAAAACTACATTTTTCATGGCTACATCAACTGTTCTAACAGCCGCTGCAGTGACGCGATGACTTTACGATCGCCGATTGGCTCTTATTTAGAAGGCAGGACTTATTCCGCCATATTGCGCGTTGCACTTTCTCCCATTCATAAAAATATGAGTGTGCCGTCGTCTTTCTATATATAAAGTCTTTTTGTTGCTAATTAGTATTAACATCATTGAGCTTTTATGCATTTTAATTAATTTGTAATATTTTTTAATTACTGCACAGTTCATAATAAAGACTATATCTATATAGGCTTATTCACATAAAGTAAATTGACATTTCAAACCATGACAGCAGTGTAAACAAAGTGATCAAATACTCCAAAACTGTTTGCCAAGCTTTCGATTAATTAATTTCATATTTGAAATCACTATTGAAATCTAACAACAACTGTCTCATAAATTTTGTTTCTAAACGCTCAAATCATGACTAAAAACGGTATTCTTCAGGCTGGATCAAGCTAATGCGCATGCGCAGTCCTAAATGCGCGTCTCTTGCGCCTCATTTCGGAGGCGGGCGTCTGACTGTTTCTATAGCAACCGGAGCTTCTAACGGCCGCTGCAGTGACGCGATGATTTTATCAGTCGGCGATTGGCTATTATTTAGAAGGCGGGACTTATTCCGCCATATTGTGCATTGCACTTTGTGTTATAGTCTTTGATGTGCCATACTGCTATACTCCATATTATACATGTTTTATGACTATTGAGAGTATTAAGTAAGGGAATAATTGTACTAATTAATATACCCGAAATATATAATTATAAAACTGTTAAAGTATATGAATAATAATAATTAGTACTAATATTATTGCTGTATAATTATTATTAGAGTATTAATAATACTAATAACAATATAGTCCATATGGTCTTAAAATGTAAAATACTGATTTACTTCATCATAAATAAGCCATGCAGGAAAAAAATTCCATCACATAATAATTATATACACGCATAAATTGTTTATTACAGTGCAAAAGTAGGCCTACGTTATGTTTCCTGATGTCAGAACAGTTTTGTAATACCGTGAGTGTCCGACAGGTGTCTCTGCTGAACGCTATATGAACAACAACACACGTTTCATACTTCCTGTTATTAGGATACTCGACCCTGATGATGCTGAGACTGCATATGAGCGCACATTCATTTACACGAGCGCGTGCAACTTTCACCTGCTTAAAAGCTACTTGTTGACATGTACATGTCACGTGCTTGAAAACACAATGTGAAGAGGAAGGCTTAACTTGTCGGGGTGGTTTGGACTGCTGGCAAAATAAAAAGAGCAAACTCATCCGATAACGTGTGTCTGGTCCATCCATTTGCTCCTAGAGTTTTCAGATACATTTCTGCAGATGTTAGATGGCCTTTCATGAAACTTATCTCTCAGTTTCAGATGCCTGGATATGATAAATTGGGAATAATAGCAATCAGAAGGCTTTTATAGTGCATAAAATATTGTAAAAGTTCAAATTACTCAACCTCCACACTTCACACAACTTTGCCTCA
Organism: Megalobrama amblycephala; assembly: GCF_018812025.1. Lineage (NCBI taxonomy): Eukaryota > Metazoa > Chordata > Actinopteri > Cypriniformes > Xenocyprididae > Megalobrama > Megalobrama amblycephala. The sequence goes on from NC_063056.1 coordinate 41,184,234, forward strand.
AGACGTATGACCATCACTAAAAATTGTGTTTCAATCATATTTTGGGTTTTATACAAAAATGCACTTTTGTTCACCAGTCTCTAGGTGTTTCTCCACATCTCTACCAATTTTGGCATACATACAGTCTGGAGTGTCAATACTAATAATAATCAAAACACGACAGCCACCCGAGGCCAGTGAATATGTCAGGGTGTGACCTACTGTATTCAAACAGCCTTAAATCTTTAATCATTTTCATTTACAAATTGTATGAATCCTTTATAGCCACTTGATGGCGACAGATTAATGGAAAATGTAAACACCGCTCAACCTTTGCAACCTTTGATACAATCAAATTGAACTGATCAAAGTCAAAGGTGAGTATTTTTAAATGCATATTTAAAAATAATGTTGCCAATTTGGCACTGATAAGCACTTAAAAGTAAAGTATGCAATTGATGCATCTCTAGCATCACTAAAGAATTGCAAAAATAATAAATGCACAATTCACGTTTTTAAAATGCATGAATTGATGCTAACAAATATGCATTTAACATCTCTAAAATAATGTTTTAGGCTACAGAAAAGTCAGAAACCAAAGGTGTGCAATAGAGATGCATGAAATGCACATTAAGCAACGGCATAGAGTTATGTTATTAATTAACATATTAAGTTATTAATAAGAGTTATTAAGTAATTGTATAAATTCAACTAGTTGAATTTGCATCTCTAGCATCTGTTGAGGAGGAGTGCTGGTCATACACTAAAAATGCTGGGTTAAAAACAAACCAAGTTGGGTTGAAAATGGACAAACTCTGCGATTAGGCTGTTTTAACCCAGTGGTTGGGTTACATTTGCTCCTTAAAATAAACCCAAATATGTTGGAAATTAACATTTATTAACATGTTTAATAAATAAACACTTAATGAATAATAATTAAACATTTATTAAATTGCTTATTAATAAATGTTCACCTTTCGATTATTATTGTTTCCTCTTTTAATTATGTGTCTGATTTTAAATTTGCAGCCTATTTTGGGTTCATTTTAAGCCAGCCTTATAGTCATTTTTAAACAATAGTTGGTTAAAAGCACATTAGGGAAAACATTTAACCCAACCACTGGGTTAAAACAACCCAGGTTTGTCAATTTTCAAATGATCTTGGGTTGTTTTAACCCAGCATTTTTTATTCTAAGCAACTAAAACATGAAGTAAAACAGACTTATCCATATCAACAAACCAGAATATAAAAAAAAAAAAACCCTCTGGAACGGATTTGTGTAACTGTGTAGTCACCTCTGATTCGGTAAAGTGAGTGAGAAGAGCGTTTCCTGTGAATTCCCCCCCTCCCAGTGACAACTTGCCCCAGTCTCCCTGCAGCATGTGTCCTGACATGTATGCACTTCCATGTAAAGCCTTATCTGATCATGGATCCGCAGCGTTTCGGAGCAGCAGCGGTGTGTTGTACCGATGTGAAGTGAGTTCAGCAGATGGCAGTATCTGTCAGACCCGCGCGAGCGCCTCAACAATGACACTTGCAACATTGTAACACTGAAACATTCGAACGCTGTTTTGTGCGCGCAGATACAATGTATCGAAGCCGACAGATGCTGCCGAGACGAAACAGAAACACCGACGAGAACTGAACCTGCGATGGCTCTTGGTTTCTCTCTAACGTCTCTTGGGGAGCTCCGATCGCTCGACACTCGAACCGACAGCTAATACAGCCAGGCACAGGCGGCTGCGTGCGTTACACGGGGCTCATGGCGGAGTTTGTCGCCGAGAACTGCGGGGTCTCATCGCCGAGCGGCGGCGGGAAATCCGCCCAGCCCGGCGAAGAGGCGGACGGCGGAGCTGTAAGCGAGGTGTCGGTCTCGAACGGGGACTGTGGGCTGTGTGCACCCGAGAACCAGGGGCTCGAGACGGCCAACGCGGCTGCGGTGCTGGACGGCAAACCTGGAATACCACGGAAGACCAGTATTATTAAGGTAAACCATCAATGCATCGGCGTTTTACTAATTTGCAGGCTCAAACCTCGCCCTGATACACGCGCATTACTGAGCGTGGGCTACATACATCCACAGGTTCGGGGCGCTTATGGATGCACAGAAATCACCGTGGACATGTCATTGCTGTTTCCACCCGATCATGTGTTCTTTTCGTGATTTCATGACGGACATCAGTCAGATGAAGTCACGTGCGATCCTTTACATTTATTCCTATTTAAGCAATCCAATCTTTGCAGGAATCTGTGGTTCAACTATTATGATTACTATCTAATCTAGTAGTTTCTTATACCTAATCCAGCTCATTATTTCTCAGTTAACTACTTGTTTATGAGATATACTAGTATCTATCCCATCATTTCTCATCTCACTACTAGCTAAAATGGCTTTACTTGTCATCGTTACCAGTAAAAGTGGAATATGCACCAGCAAAAATCAGAATATATACTAGTTCACACTTAATTCATTTGCTACCTTAGCTTAGTATGTACTAGTGACAACATAACTAGTAACAAATGTTGAAATGACCTGCTCATTCATCACATTTTATGCCAATTTTTAATGCCAATGCCATTCCAGACCTGTTGAGTTCAGATAATGATGCTAATATTGAACACAAGCCCATAGTGATCGAGCCTTTTTGCTTGTTTAACACACATTTAGTGTGTTGATTATGGGTAAAAATGCATTTTTTTTTTTTTTTTTTGCAGTTGCACATCTTCTTCAAGGCCACTACTGCTTTGAATGCATTTAAAGCGAGAGGTAAAATGACTGCCGTGCATTTGAAGACTGGGATGAATTAATTCCAATGAATCTTCAATAAGTTATTGGGAAATTTTGACGGTTTACTTTAGAAAGCTGTGACAGGAAACATTGCTCTACTTCCCCATGTTGACTCTTGTGGCACATAAAGCCATTTTGTCAGTTCCATCTACAGATTTGAACCAGTAGAAGTTTGCCTAAACAGCGGACGGATGACATTTATATGTAGGTCATATAGCTGTCAAAAAGAAGCGGTCGCTCACTGCTTCGAAACAGCCTCTGATTTAGTTTTGGTGGCTCTGTAACGTTGTGCCATCTGTGGTCAAAGTTCTGGCAGAAAGCAAGAATGTGACAAATGTCGAAGGACTTGTTTAGAGGAGAGTTTAGACGTAGAAGAGGAAATGCTTTCTCCTCTCAGCTAAATTTGTTTCACTTTGCATTGCTTTTAGTTCCTGTACTACAGTGTTTCCTGTGGAAAGATTTATCATTTGTTTCTCAGCTCAGTCAAACCATGTGGTTAGAGCGATCATATAGGCAGTCTCAGGTGAACCGCAGAGAAGTGATGGCCTTTCTGTGAGCATCAGCACACTGTGTTTCCTAAAGTGTTTGTGAAACACGAGCCCTGTTTTGTGTGTAACTGGTAGCTTAATGACAGCCCTAAAAAATCTAACTGCGTTTGTTTTCTCTGATAAAAATTGTGATTTGAAATATGTCCAGGTTTGCTGTGCTTGTTTGTAGGGATGCACAATTTGGTCCAAAATTTGGTGATTCTAAATCAGTATGACAATAATAATTGTATAATGTAATGTAAAATTATTATTACTAAATTAAAAAAATGAAACAGTAAATTCTGTAAATTTCACTGTAAATTAAATAATTAAAAAAAAAAATATTTTTTACTGTACAATTTAGAGATCGACCAATATATATTTTTTATAACCGATACCAATCATTTGCACATATATATGTAATATATATATTTCTTTGATTAATTTGTTATATATAAATATATAAATATATAATTATTTTTATTACTATATTCAAAAATAATTCATTAAGAAATATATAAATTATTATTATTACTAAAAAAAATATATATATATATATATATATATATATTATTATTATTATTATTATTATTATTATTATTACTACATTTAAATTAATCAAATAAATATTACTATTCTAATATTCACTATAAATTAAATCATAAATAATATAATAATAATTTTATTTTTACTGTACAGTTTAGAGATCAACCGATACTGATTTTTTTTTTTTTATATCCAATACCGATACCAATTATTTGCATGTTTATGTGCCCAATAAACTAATATACAGAACTGATATTTATTTATTGGTTAACTTTTGATTTTGACAATTATAACAACAGCAGTGAACTGAACAACTGAATACACTTCTACATCAATAAATAGATTATGTGACTCTGTTTTGTAGCGCCAAGTTTAAACTACATATCGAGCATTTATGTCTTGTTTGTGCATTAATGGCTGTTAAATAGGGGTCGACCGAAATGTGTTTTTCAGGGCTGATACCAATTATTACAGATCAAGTAGACCGATAACCGATATTTCGAACCGATATATATGTCTGGTGTAATTAAGAATAACAAGGGCTCTGACAAAAACAGAATAAATGCAATTCAAGCAAGAAATGACTTGCGACAGAGGTGGCTGCATCAGAGCCAAATAGAGCATTTCAAATCAGTTTTGAAAATGACCGATATCGATAACCATAAAAATGCTTAATATCAGTGCCAATAATCGGTTGACCACTAATGTTAAATAAACTTAATTAAATAAGGCAGGTCAGTGATTTTAACGTTGTTGACTCATCTCCCCTCAGACGCTGTGCTTTAATAGCGGTCTTCAGTGCAATTCTCAAAGTAACCACAAGATGGCGATAAAACAACCATTTATCGGTAAATCCGATATTATAAAACTGATACCTGATTATGAGAAAATGCTTAAATATTAGGAAAAATATCGGTTAAACCGATTATCGGTCGATGTCTTGTACAGTTTTAAATTGCCAAATTACTATACTAATATAAGTTGTTTTCATTTTCAAACTTCAAACAACAAATCCTCCAGCTTTTATTTGAGAAGAAAACCTCAGAGCCTTTAAAGCTTCTCTTTTGTTGACAACAGTCGGTTTATAAGCACTCTTAATTTTGATGAATTGTGTAGAACTACATTTATTCTTACAGCACAACTTTGAAACTTAGTTGCAGAAATGTATTTTGAACTTGTGATGGAAAAACCACTCTGATTATACAAAAACTAATTCTCATTTTTATCCAATTATTTCTTTCAAAAGATAATGCAGTAACGATTCTCGACTCATTTTGTGGAAGATGTATTAATCTGCAGTTCAGTGAGTCGTTTGAGTTGATTCAGTGAGTTGTGTGACTGATTCGGAGCCGTATTTGATTTAGAATGATTATAACCAATAACTCAGTTAAAAAGAACCGCAGTGGCTCTTCTGACTAGCGGTGCGTGAAACCCTGCAGCAGACTTTTGCAGTGTCACAGTTTTAGGTCAAAAACCATCTGTGTTAGCCTAAAGATATTCAGCAAAGATGCTTTTAACCCATTGATGGGTATATATAACTGTAAAAGAAAAGTATTGAATCCTTTGCTCTTTTGTCATGGTTTGGCTCTGAACTTTGAACGCTCTCCAGCAGCAGATAGATGGTGAAGCCATTGACATTTCTGTCTTGTTGAATCCAGGAAAGCTCTGACTGACTGATCTTTAGCCCCACAATAGCCTTTCACCATGAACAGAACAAAGTAAATAGACTATATCATTCTCCTGCAAGTTCCTGTGTGTGGAGTTTCTCTTTCTCTACGTTTCCTGCTTCCCATCTTATTTGAAAGGCTTAAGAATTCACACTTGGGCTAGGCAGTAAATATGAAATAACTGGAATGAAATGAAAAGAAATGAACAAATGAAAGAATATTTAAGCATTTACATTTGAATGCATCAAAAATGAATCACTGAATCAGATTTTTGATTCATTGAAATGCGGAATTTGAACTGATTCGCAGAATTGATTCAAATTGACCAACTCTTACACTGTTTTTCAAAACACACTTCTACATCAATAAATAGATTATGTGACTCGTTTGTGCATTAATGGCTGTTTTATTAGAGGTCGACCGATATGTGTTTTTCAGGGCTGATACCAATTATTACAGATCAAGTAGACCGATAATGTTTTGAACCGATATATATGTCTGGTGTAAAAATGAAAATTAATGTCAAAATTAAGAATAACAAGGGCTCTGACAAAAACAGAATAAATGCTTTTAAACATATCTTTAATTCCGAGAACTGTTAATAATAACATTAATAATAATAATAATAATAATAACAATAACATTAACAGCATTCTGTAAACATTTTGTGAAATTTACACTGTTTTTTTTATATATTGACAGCAACAATATTGTGATATTTATATATATATATATATATATATATATATATATATATATAATTTAATATCCATTAATATCCAAAGCAAAGCTACCGATTAATTGATGCGTCGTCATCATCAACACACGATGATTCATTGTTACATTGAGTTGTGTTTAAACTCACCAAGATCTGTCATGTGTTGTTCTTTTGGCCAGTTTAATGATAGAGGTGGTTAGAGAGCAGACAGGAAATGACAGGGAGAAAAGAAGGGAGCAGGAAATGAATGACACAAGCCGGATTCAAACTTGTGTCGCCCACATAAGCACCTCTTTCTCTCCTTTGTAAGTCAGTTTAATTCTATATTAAGCACCCTCCTTATCACATTTTGGTAGGGTTTTTAATTTTACAGACACTAAAACATCAAAATATGTCGATACACTACCGTTCAGATGTTTGGAGTTCTTTCCTCCATTAGATAATTCCTACTATCATCACCAATACCATCGTTTCACCATGTTTGAAAACTGTGCTCTTATTGGTCAACATCACAGATGTGACGGAACCTGTCGTGGAGGAGCAGAGTTTTACAAGTCCAAAGTTTTGCATAAGAAATGTGAGCATGTTTATATAGAATTATATGGAATATGACATTATATATACACTAAGGTTCAAACCATTGGGGTCGTGAAATCTCTTCTGCTCACCAAGGCTGCATTTATTTGATCAAAAATACAGTAAAAATTGTGAAATATTTTTACAATTCAAAACAGCTGTTTTCTATGTGAATATATAGTAAAGTGTAATTTATTCCTGTGATCAAAGCTGAATTTTCAGCATCATTACTCCAGTCTTCAGTGTCACATGATCCTTCAGAAATCATTCTAATATGATGATTTGATGCTCAAGAAACATTTCTGATTATTATTAATGTTGAAAACAGTTGTGCTGCTTCAGTTTTTTGTGGAAACTGATACATTTCATTTTCCCAGTATTCTTTGATAAAGCATTTATTTGAAATAGAAAACTTCTGTGACATTATAAATGGCCTTTTCTCAAAATAACTCAAGAAAAGCTCTTGTTATATCTTTGATTAGATTGAGATCACAAGAAAAATAAATAAAGACCTCAATGAAATAATATAATCTCTGACGTCTGTGGGCTTTTGTATGTTTGAAAACGCTTATTATAATTTTCACACGTCCGTTTAGTTCTGCAGTGAACTTGTAAATCTCAGTACTGCTGTTTGACACTGTCCTTATTTCACAACTCAATCAGTTTTCACATAAGATTTCTCATAGCTTACTGGAAATGGACTGGACTGTTGAAACTTTGCCTGTTTATTAAAGGGGTACTTGATTATGATTTCACTTTTTTAACTTTAGTTAGTGTGTAATGTTGCTGTTTGATCATAAACAACATCTGCAAAGTTACGACGCTCAAAGTTCAATGCAAAGAGATATTTTCTTTTACAGAAATCACTTTTTAAGGACTACAACAAACGGCTGGTAGGGACTATAACGAGCTTCTTCCCGGGTTAGTGACATCACAAACCCTAAAATTTACATAAACCCCGCCCCCGAGAACATACAACAAAGGGGGCGGGGCCATGTTGGGCTGCTTTAGAGAAGAGGAAGAGTTGTTGTAGTCGAGTGTTGTTGACATGCCGTCATTTTACGCCGGACTGCTTCACAAACGAGGGTCAATTCAACACAAAATATGAACATGACGGCACATGCTAGTCGATGAGTTGAATCAACTCCACAGCAACTACATCAATTTATCCACTAACCATTCAGAAACGTCTAAAAGTTGTAACTTCTTCCTGAGTCTCTCCATCAGTGTCGACTCCGGTTTGAACAATGTAAGGCTGAACACTTTCGTCATTTTGGCTGCGTGAGATTCTCCAGCTTTGTTGTTGTTGAGCTGTTAAAGCTCCGCCCTCTACTGGAAAGGGGGCGGGAGCAGCAGCTCATTTGCATTTAAAGGGACACACACAAAAACGGCGTGTTTTTACACATTTGACAAGCTATAATAAATGATCTGTGGGGGATTTTGAGCTGAAACTTCACAGACGCATTCTGGAGACACCAGAGACTTATATTACATCTTGTAAAAGGGGCATTAAAGAAATCTCCATATTGCACCACGTGCATTAACTGCAAAGCCACGTCTCCAACAAGATCCATCATGTTAATTTGATAGTAACGGTAGTTTACGCAAATGCTGCCGAGACTGTTATTATGGTAATTTTCTCTCTGTATAAATTGCGCTTTTACTTTTCAAGATGCATTTTAGCTTTCAAGAACAAATTAGGTCGAATTGAGACACGGCAGGAGCCAGAGGTTTTGAATGCATGAAAGAAACACAATCATTTTCTACCAGATTCAGTTGAACAAAGAATAAAAATGAAGTGCGTTTTCCAGGAAGGCGCACTGAAATGGCCAGTTGCATATGTAGCAGATAGCAGATCGAGTCTGAACCCGTGAGTAATTGCTTCTGAAGTGTTGTTGGTGTCCTAATCCGTGGTTTGGTATAAGCGTGTTTGTTTCATTGCTGTCAGAGGATGTGGTTTCATCATTAACGGACTTGTTCGCTTCGGTCTGTAAAAGGAGGTCTCTCAGGGGTGTGGGCTACATTAAGTTCAAATTTAGAAACTCTTAACAGCATTGAACTGCATAGGTTAAGTGAAAGGTTATGAGGAAATTAGTGCAAATCTCTTATTTGAGATGAAAACAATGACCTGACAGTAATTTGAGGGCAACCCTGTTACTATAATGAGTTGCTATTTTTGTGCTTTCGGAGTAAACACCCCTGTCCTGAATGCAAAAAGCCACCGACTCAAAGCAGGTGCTGTTGTGAGCCATGTGTTTGTTTTTACACATTATCTCTGTTTTGTTCCATACACCCATTATTCTCTTTCATTTGACTAAAACAGCACTTTTACCGGCTGTTATTGCTGACGTGTGGATTGTGACAGAGATGATTCAGACCAGTGTGTGCCCTTAAAACACTGCCCGTCAGCCTTTTTCCCATGCGTTCAGCAGAATCGAGTTATGAAGATGGAGATGGTCTCTGATCAGCAGCTGAAGTCAGTGATGTTCCAGCATCAGCACGCCACAGATGACAATATTTATCATGTGGAAGCCTTAGAGCAGTGTTTCCCAACCTTTTGTTTTTGTCACGACAGTTTTGAGAAGTAAAAAAACCCACAGCGCACCACTAAGCACTAAAATATAACAAAACTGTACAAAAAAGCATTGCTTCAAAAACTGGATATTAAAAGCAGTACACAATAAGGCCATATAGGAAGCTGTATGTAATTTACATATCACCACTGTTGGTCGGAAACATTGTATTTTTTTAAATAAACACTGTGTCGTCAAAATTGATACTGTGGCTTTATACATGCATGTGTCATTATAATATTAGCATTTTATGAAAATCAAGCTCAAATGGAGTTACAAGGTTTCTGACCTGCGAATGTCAGACATGTTTTGTTTTGTCCGTCACTGGAACAGCCGCATTTGAGACAGTAAGTGCATCGACTTACAGGTTATGAAGTTTATTGAAGCTATATGTGGGCGCTCAGTGTTTCTTGTTGAATACATTTGGCCAAAATAGCCCTTATATATGGTGTTTCTTGAGTAAAGAAATCACTTTACTAATTTAAACATCAGTTCTTTATTTACCATTGCATTGCAAACAAGCAGAGATGTGTGCGGCACTTCATTCATGATAGAGGTGGGTGGAGTTTTGAGGTTTGACTGACAGTTTGAGGAGCCAATGGAGTAGTCACAAGCTCTTTTAAATGCTTTTCATTGGTTCAATATTTATAAAACACACATACAGACATAAAGGATGACCAATAACATTAATTTTTAAAAATAAATTAAAAGAAAAAATGACGAAATATAGAGATGAGCTTTCCATATGACATTTATTTAAAGCATTTATTTTTATTTATTTATTTATTTATTTATTGGAATATTGGAAGCACACCTGACAACCTGACACAGGTTGGGAAACATTGCTTTAGAGACGTGTGGGATGACTTAATCAGGTTTTTATGTGAATATATAGTAAAATGTAATTTATTCCTATGATCAAAGCTGAATTTTCAGCACATGATCCTTTAGAAATCAACGATTTGCTGCTCAAGGTGCATTTCTGATTATCATCAATGTTTAAAAGTGTAAACTATATACGGGAAACCCTTTCTTGCACATGACTATAATATTAAAGCTTACAATTAACAACAGAGCCCAAATGATTAAATTCATTTGCTATTTATTTTTAGATATAATAATCAACACTCGACACTTTTAAAAAGGTTCTAAATCTAACCATAAAATATTTTTAAAATTTATTTTTCTACTCCAATTAATTTTTGAAATATAATCATTTACACAGTTACTGTAATTGTTTTCATGACAAATGTTTTCAAACATAAGTCATTACTAACAGGTAAAGTAAATATAATGAATATATAAGCTAATATAGTGCATATATTCCCCTCTAGAGTTCATTTCTCTAGTGAACTAACATGCTGTGGACACTAAATGACTTGCCTGAGGTAAATGTAGTGCTACGTGAGATATTATTCTCAAGCGGTTTTATTGATGTCTTTCCGCAGTTGAAACACTAAATATCTATGCATAGATCGTCTGTTCTTCTATGCTTTTTCCTGTAGTGGCGGTTAACAGCGTTGAATTACTGCGCACGCCCCCTTCTGGACTGGAGTATAGATCGCCTGTGACTGACTGTATTCGTCGTCTGACTGCATGAACCGAACCGTGATAGTTCGGGATGAATGCATGTACCGATACACCCCTAACATCTCGTAATTACGGTAAATACAAGCAGCAAATGTCTTAACTGTATATTTTGAACAATTTTAATACGCCCTTGCGAAAAAAGTTATTTATTCCGACCCCAAACATATTACTCATGTAGTGATTTTTAGTCCAATTAGATTCTGATCATCCGTCTCTATGCTGTAGCTCAAGTTGACATCATTACCCAGTAGAGTTTTGTTAATGAAAGCTCTGTTGTGTCCAGCAATAGGTGTGGTGCGCCGTTTAAAAAGGTCAATGTGCACTTTGTGCTGAACACTTGTATGCTAAATGAGTGAACTCAGTTCTAGGTCCGCCACGTTGTTCATGGTCTATTCATTGGTTGTGGCGTCATTCAGTCTCAGTCTTTATATAAGCCTCTTGATATGGATTAGATAGAAACCAGAGCTAATAAGCATTGCAGAGACAGATAACGGTCAGCGTTCACCGAATGCTTCATTCACACTTTCATAACTCATCTTTATAGGCGCTGGTGTGAACTGAGGTCACACATTCGGTGCTCTGAACTAATGCCTCTTGCTATATTTTAATAAATCAGTAGCTTGAACTGCTATTTATATATTTGACACATTTTTGTAAATGCACAGATAGTGCGGCCAGTTTCCTCGGCCGGTGAAGTTTAAATAAAACATATATGTGCTGAAAATAAATCTTTTCCCATCTGTACCTTTTCTTTTCTTTCTAAAGATTGTATGCAAAGCGAATATATCTCACGCAAAAAGTCATATCCCCACAATATGACAGGTTTTGTGAGATTCACCACTAAACGTTTCTTTACCGTGATTAAAGGCTTTTCTTATTCAGGTAGTGAAAGACATACATTTTAAAAGCCTGCATCAATTCAGAGGATAAAGAAGAGTCGCCCAGCATGGTGCATTTGGATATGATTTTCATATTCATCGAGGGAACACTTTAATTGGACGCTTTCTTCACAGGGAAAGCTTGTGTGCAGAAAGGGACGGCTGTGATTGAAGTGCAATAGCCACCCTGTCAATTCTTTACTCGGTTATGCAGGACTTAATTAGCAATCCGTGCCACCATTATTGAGCTGAGAGGAACACTTCACATGTTTTATTAGCGTCTTGAGAAGTGCCCTGCTGCTTTGCGGTGTGCGTAGGAGGTTAAAGTTGGATCATGATTCACTGGACATGTCCCATAGTGACATACTAAAGATTCTTTAAGCTTGTTTTTTGCTTCTATCATCAGTTTTGCTTGACCGTGCACAACTTTAGAAAGTTTTTGTCTTCAGATATAGTTTATTTGAGATCCCTGTTATGAAGATTTTCAATCAAAAACTGTTTTCTCTTATGCTATTTTAAGGCTCCTAATTTTGTTTTGGAGTCTCCAACAATAGGTTTACATGCATCCAAGGTCAAAAAACACTGAAGGAACCTTTTCATAGTTCCTATAACTAATGGCGGAAGTACCCACTTTTTGGTGTGTTCGTACCACAGGAACTGGGAATGGTTTTAGTTGGGGGAACTAAATTAGCTCAGAGTAGGGTCTAACCCAGCACAATATATATTACCAGTGACATAAGTGTATTTTATAGTCTATATATTTACTCCACGAACACGGAAAACAGCAATAGATGGACTGATGGCAAAGTCTCAACCTTTACGCTGGCGACTTTGCAGGTACCAAGCGAAACATGATTCTGTATTTCTGCTCAGATAGCAGCAACCACCACATGGCAAATGCTATAATACTTTTTTGTATACCGTTTAGGCTACTTTCTTTGTTTGACAGTTAACTATATGCACGGTTTCTTCCTGGTTTTCGTTAAGCCAGTTTGGGTATTTCCAGTGAACTGTTATTCTGTACTCACTATGCACTGACACAAAACCATCAATGGTTGAGTTTTTAATGCTGTAATTATATCTGAATGCAGTTATCACTTGCCTAATTTGCCAATAAACCAGTTTAATTGATTGCAATAAAGACGAAGCTAATGGGAACGTTTGAATAAGAAACACGGTGTCTGTAATTAAAAACATTTTCCAGCACTTTAATGTGGTGATGACCATAAACATTTTTTTGTTCATCCTTCTGTCCCCATTTGTAAACTTTGTTTTAAGATGTAGGAAACCAAACATTTGATAGTAAACACTTTTATTTAAAAATAAAAAGACATTAAGACTTTAACCATCAGATGGCGGCAGAGGAGCATTTATTGGCTCATATTAGCCATTTCCTGTAATAGTTTCTCACTCAGTTTCGCTTTTGAATAAATATTAAACATTATAAAATCACTAGGTTTAAAAATGCATTTTGTCAAGTATGAATTACTCAAAATCTCATGAAAAACAATAACTTTTCTTGCAAATGAATGACACAGAAAGCGAGCGCCGCTCTCCCTTTATAATCACAGAAGCTGTCAGTCAAGATCAATGATTTCGGCACACTTGTGAAAACTCACATTTTATTCATTGAATCTAACTAAAGTGCACAATAATCTTTAATATATAGTGTGTTGATGCTTTTTTTCACACAAAAGTGTGAAAACTGATGGTCGAATTGAATTATGCGGAGGAGGAACACTGAGACACCTCTTATCATTTGAATAACTAAATTAATGGTTGGCCTGACTATTTAAAGGTGCTAAAGAGGATCTTTTCGTCGACTGAGAATCCAAAGACTGTTAGTGAGTTTTTGAAATGAGCGCATGCGTAAGAACAACCCCCCTCCTTCACAGCTCATTTCGAGGGAACGCTTCCTAAAACTCAACAAACACGAGTGTTTGTTTACCACCGGCATTCGCTGTGTCGTGTTAGTGGATTCATTATGTCGGACTCACCGCAGGTAACTCATAATCTGCAGTTGTTACTCCTGTCTCCGGACAAAAACATTGCATGCGGCGCCTGTGGAGTGTGGAAAGTTACTGGAGCGCGCAGCCGCGCACGTCTCTCAAAAGGAACGTCACGGCAGTGATTGACAAGCCAGAGGGCCAATCATATATGCGATGATTGCGTAAACGATTGGCCGATGTTTTTAAGGCCCTACCTCGTGCACAGATGATGTATATTAATAATATTCCTTTCAGTGCACCTAATAAATAGTCTTTTATCAGTTAGTAAAGACAGTTTCAAGTAATATTGCAAAAATGTATAAAACAAAACATCCTCTTTAGCACCTTTAAGTGACTATATTCTGATTATAAACTAAGTATTCCACTATTGATGCTGTTAACCCTCTGGAGTCTGAGGCTGATTTTGGGATCAAGTCGCTCTTCAAAATGCAGACGTTCATCGTCAGAGTCGTGTTCTTCTTCCGAGGAAAGAGTGAACTCTTCCTCACTGTCCAGGACCATCTGAAGAGCCTGCTCACCTGTGTAGTGTGCCATCTTCCAAACGTGAAGGAAAGCGAATGAATCTGATGAAACTTGATGCTTTTTAAGACGCTGTTAGGGGCGTTTACAGTTTGCATAGATCGCCTCAGCACATTATCTTATGAATAGAGCGCTCTGCGCGTGGGCGGGCACACATTAAAGATAATTAGGTCAGACAGGAGAAACAGTACCTCTCTTTACTTTTATACTGATTACATAAAGGGAGAATATTTGTTTTAGAATTGATTTGTTTTGTTTAAAAGTAGATACTTAAAGCTTTCCAAAGACATATCTCTCATGTCCATGTAGCATGTATAAGCCATCTATTTTAGTTACTTTTAGTGACGTTTTAGAATGATGTTTGCAGAGACGGAGACGGCAGGACAGCACACCCTGTATATTTTATTTATTTTTAAAAAGCACAAAGTTTTATTTTGATTGTGAGTGTACACAAAAAAAGAAGACATTCTATAGTTTCAATTGATATATTACTTATGTCTCTATGACAAAAAATGACGGAGTATTTTAAGTCTGTTTTGCTGCAATGTGAAAAAAAAACTGCAAAACGCGCCGGCGCGTTTTTAGACCTCAGAGTGTTAAAGCTACCTCAGGATCTTGAAGATACCGACACACCAACAAGTGACATTCCACTGGAAATTTTCCAGCTGGCTTATATTATTGTTGAAGTTCTAAAGAGCGCTCTGTGCATATAGTCCATTCGATCTAATAATAATGCATAAGATAGGACTGTTAAAAGGGGTCTTTGATTATGATTTCACTTTTTTAACTTTAGTTAGTGTGTAATGTTGATGTTTGATCATAAACAACATCTGCAAAGTTACGACGCTCAAAGTTTGAACAATGTAAGGCTGAACACCGTCGTCATTTTGGCTGCGTGAGATTCTCCAGCTTTGTTGTTGTTGAGCTGTTAAAGCTCCGCCCTCTTCTGGAAAGGGGCCGGGAGCAGCAGCTCATTTGCATTTAAAGGAACACACACAAAAACGGCGTGTTTTTGCTCACACCCAAATAAGGGCAAATTTAACAAGCTATAATAAATGATCTGTGGGGGATTTTGAGCTGAAACTTCACAGACACATTCTGGAGACACCAGAGACTTATATTACATCTTGTAAAAGGGCCATTATAGGTCACCTTTAAACAGATCGTAAACTAATGAAGATTGAGAGCGCTGTGTGCTAAACCGTTCTCAGTGCCGTAAAAATAAAAGTCCAGCACAACAACCAAAGCGGCGGAACATAAGTGATGGCGGTGCGAATGCAACCAGGAAAATGGTCCTAGGGGAACTTTTAGTTCTCTGGGGAATGCCTTGGTGGATAGTTCCTGTAACAACCCAGTGCAAAAGCCCCTAAAGTGTATTTGCTTTGGCAGCAGAAAAGCGTCTTCTCAACATGAACAACACGAAACAAACTCTTCCAGTCTCACTGCAGTGTTTGAGGGCGGGGCAAAGCAGACGCTGTTCAGCCAATGAATGAAGACCATAGGCTGGCATTATTTAAATTAGTTAAATTAGATTCAGCAGGAAGTGAGACTGGAATTTCTGACATCTCGTTTCAGTTCAGAATTGAATCTTTCTTTTTGGGAGACAATAACTCCATTTATCTTAACTTTGATCTTTAAAACTTAACAGACCTAAGCACAAACTGCTCTGTTACACACTGCATAGAAGGGTATATCCCAAAAAGCACAATAGGGGCAATTTAAAACAAGGTAGGTAGCTCACTGGAAACTTCTTTTATAGTTTACACATAAATACTCCACTGACGTGATTTGCATACAGTCAGTTAAAAGCCGTTGCAAGAAAAAGTGAAGTTGGTTCAGAGAAAAGCTTGTTCGCTCATGCTGCTTTGTTATTTTTGTATTCTTGTTATCTAATGCATTTTTAATTGTGGCTTAGGTGTCCAAATACTTTCCGGGATCAATGTATTTCATGCCCACGTTGCTGGAGAGGCTTTTAAAGCGATATTATCCGGATGTTTTCATGCTATTGTGATTAATGTGTTGAGTATATTAGAATCCAGCAGATGTCAGCCCCTTTTCTCAGTAAAGCACTACAATCTGCACTGCAGTGTAATCACAAAAAGTGACATATTGAAGACAAGCGGATAAATAGCGCCTCCCCTGTGGATATCTCAGAGGGACACGCAGTTCAGAACGGTGCAGTTAGCCAGAATAAAACCGCTTTCAATCCATTAGGGACTTATAATCAGGTGGAAGCGCAGAACGGTCCCTTATCAGACAAACACAGAGGAAAATTTTAGGCAAAAATACGCTCAAAATCCCTCTGTTGGATTATCTTAATGACTTTGTCCCTCGTTCTCTTTAATCCCTCAATTAACATGTGTGCGCTTTTGTCTCTTGAAAACTTTCAGTGTGTGTTCGGAGCTGGAAAAACAGAGACAACCTGCTGTTTGTGAATCAGGATTTGAAACATTTCAATTATGATCATTGCTTTTCATTTTGTTTTGTTTGTTTTTTATTTTCGTTTTAAGTAACTGAACTGTTCTTTGATGCTCTTTTTTTATTAATTCACATTGTTATTAAGAGAATAATATATTGGAGTTTTACTTTTTTTTTTTTTTTTTAAGGCAAGACACTACATGTGAATATTAAATTGATAGATATCATCATACTTTCCCCAGTTAATTTAATAGAAGTGCATTTAAGTTTTCAGAAATATTATGATTACATATGCAAATTAAATATGCACCAATGTGCATGCATTTCCAGAACAGAAATCTAGGTTCAAAATAAAAATGATTTTGTTTATGTTAGAGTTGAAGGTTTTTTCAGAGGGGATTTTGGATTTCTCTTTCTCATAAATCAGAAAATACTAAAAAAAAAAAAAAAATGTCATCATGTTTTAGAAATAAAATGTTTAGTTTCCAAATAAATTATCACGATAAAAGTTTTCATATCAGTCAATGTCGATAATAATCACAATAAATGTCAACATTTTATTTCTTTCAAGTTTAAAAGCAGATTTTTGCTCCTGAGTGAAAGTTGTAGAAACCAGATGGTTAGTTGAGTCAGAACATGACAAACACTTGTGAAACAGATGAACATTTCACAAATTAATATTACATGTTTGATCTCTCAGAAATGCATATTTGACAGTAGCTTGAGTTTGGATACAGATGTAAATTTATTTTCATTAGCAAAAACAGCAACATCTGTCAAAATTCTAACAACTTCATTTTAATTGGGTAAAATTGACATTTTGCTGAATGTTTGAGTTGATTAAAATGAACCATTAGTATTTGGATCATGTTAAACATTGCACCACATTACCATGGTAAAAAGTCACTATATTGTTTCTATGGTATTTGTTATGAAAAACCTTAGGCTAAAAGCATTAAGTATAATGCAAATGCCCAAAAACTGCTATAGTTTAATAACAAAAAATACTGTAATTATTTTCCATTACTCCTTTAATGCATTTAATGTCTACATTGATAATTCGATATGAATATCCCACATTTCTGCCACAATACCATGGTTACAGTAAGTGTTACTACAGTAAATCCATGGAAAATGATGGTGATTTGTGAATTGAAAAGCTTCTATCGTTGTGGAACAGTATTTCTCCTGTTTTCCGCGTCAGCGTTGAGAATGTCAGCGTTGCTTTAGTTTAAAGTCTGTGTAAAATCAATTCTGATTCTTTTGTTTATATGCATCAGTATGTTTGACTCATTAGACAAGTAAGTAGAGAGAGAAGGCATCTTTCTCGTGAGTGGGCGTGGTTTCAGCACAGGCATTGGACACGCCCCCAGCATTTGAGAGCAGTGAACACTGCTTATATTTTCAAGATTTTGATAACTTATTTCATTTACTTGGTGTTTTTTTTTTTTTTTTTTTTTTTGAGTGGTTAACACATTTTTATGTGGTGTGACAAACTCAAAACACATTTTAATGTTGCTTTACACAGACTTTAAATCATGAGGCGTTTGATTAGTGGTTTGTATGTGAGAATTTTGCACCGAACTCGAACGCTTCTCACCAGATCTCACGGCGCTGTTTAGTGGTCATGTGATCAGCGAGTAAATGCATTTGGTCTGAGCTCACAATGTGTTTTGATCCGAGCTGATAAATGCTCCATGTGGTGTGCTGTTCAAACGAGCCAGCAAATACAGAACGTTCTCCTAACGTTAGTATTTGGTTATTTTTTGGAAACCAAATAATAACGTTCTAGGAACGTTCTTTTTAGGTTGTATTTTTTGCAACCATAAAACAACGTTACAATAATGATGCAGGGTGGTTATTTTTAAATAACTCAAAAATACAGAACGTTCCCTAATGGTTAATTTTAGGATATTATTTTGCAACCTTAAAATAACGTTCCCAGAACGTTACGTTATTTTCAAATAACCTTAAAAAAAATTATATGAATATATTATAAACCATATATTGTTTTGAAGTTATTGTTGTTTGATGCTTAAGAAATCTTATTTAATCTTCAATATGATGGTTGATGTGCTTGGAATATTGTTATTAATTAAACAATACACAAAAACAAGTTTGTTTAATTTTGATTGTAAGCATCCATATAATACTGTATACTTTTTATATATAATACTTTATTTATGATTAAAGATGTACGAATGCATGAATATAAGAATAAACATGATGAACTGAGGGTAGGGGAACGTTAGACTAACGTTACAATAACGTTCTACAAACCAAAAACGAACGTTCTATTTCCGTTAGAAATAGAACTTTCCTGGCTAATCAAAAACAAGCCTAAAAAAAGAACATTCTGGGAACCAAAAACTTTGAGGAAATTATAGCATGATAATTATTGTTATCGTTTTATCGCCCAGCCCTAATATAAACCAGCCGAACAAACCTTCTGTGAAACTGTGAAGTCTGGTGTATGTAAAGGGGAGATTTCTGACACATTTTGAGAAGATGACCTTTAAAGATATTTATTGTAGCTCTACAGATTCAAATAGATGATAAAATGTGATTAAAATAAACACCCAAATGTGTATTTTGGCTGAATGAAGACAAGTTATGGAAATGCATTTAAATGTTACGTAATTCAAATAGGATAATTGTGCCTTTTATCTTCATCAGAGTAATGTGATTTGACGAGGAATGCCGGCATTCATGTGAACCGTAATCAAATTGTGTGCATTAAAACAATGAAACGGCTGACCCGATCCCAGCAGGCCTGAAAAAAAGGCGGTCATTACGTAACTGGCCAGAAATAGACTTTTTTACGGAAATAATAAAACAGCTGTTCAGACGCTGAGGGGGTTTTACAGCATTGTTTTTCTAACACGGGGACTTGAGGGCGTCCCTTACACGCCGTAAGGAAATCCTCGGGAAGGACGCCTCGCCTCAAAGACACGACTTCAGAGCAGAAACCGGCCACACCTAAAGGTCAACATATGTCAAACCCCTTCCCAGACAGGACCTTCCGCATTTTTCCCCAGATCAGGCAGATTATATTTAGTCATGCGCTTCAGCTTTTCCTGAGAACATTTGGAATTAGGATTTAGGTGGCAAATCAGAGAATTTTTAATCAAGGTCTGGAACTATTAAATTAGTCCTGTTTGTGTCTACTGGTTTCTCTGCTTGGAAAGGGGAATTTTATAGGCCTGTCAAACTGTTCTGTGCCAACTAAATGTCATGTGACTAGAGCCGCAGGAATAATGACATCATGACGACACTGATTGGCTGATGATGAACACACAAAGTCATAAATCTTTCACTGAGCTGTGACGCCAAAGGAAAATGTCATGCTTTTCCGAAAAAACTTGGCCACTGGTAAAACATCTACTATAAAAATGTATCACAGTGTTTTCAACATTGATAACAATGAGAAATGTTTCCTGAGCATCAAATCAGCATATTAGAATGATTTCTGAAGGATCATGTGACACTGAAGACTGGAGTAATGATGCTGAAAATTCAGCTTTGATCACAGGAATAAATTACGTTTTAATATATATTCACATAGAAAACAGTTGTTTTAAATTGTAAAAATATTTCACAATTTTTACTGTATTTTTGATCAAATAAATGAGCAGAGACTTAATAAAAAAATCTTAACGACCACAAACGTTGTATAATATAATATAATATAATATAATATAATATAATATAATATAATATAATATAATATAATATAATATAAGCAGAAGAGACTCTTTCAAAAACATTAAAACATCTTTCTGACCCCAAAATTTTTGTACAGACAGGACAGAAACCCGCTGAAATATCAGATGTCTGTTAGTCTGCAGCCTTCAATCATATTTGTTCGAAATTGACAAAAAAAGCATATGAGATATTCTTAGTTCTGAGTTTGATGAGACCTCGAGCATCTCCAGCCTCAGATGGTGGTCTGTTTCTCTCAGTTGATCTTGCCAAAGGCTGTTATCAGGCGTAGATGTGGTCAGCGGTGTGACATGTTATTTTTATCACTGTCTAAAAAATTATTATTATTTTTAGTCAGTCATTTCCTGGATGTGTCAGTCAGTCAGCGTGAGCAGAGAAGGTTAAAGCGCGAGATAATGTTTTGACTAATTCTTCAAAAGTCTTCATAAGACTTGAAGAATGTGCATTATGTAAGAGTTGACCGCTGTTTTTCCAGGCCTCTGGCCCCTTACACAATACCCCGTCAAGTCTAGCAGAAAACAGACTCTTGTGCTGGATAATTAACTACAATACATCGAATTTCTTACTAAATAATCAGTAAAATGGCAGACTGTGGGGTTTCTGGTGGTTTGTGAGTCCATTAGACGAGACCATAGGATGCTAGAATAATCTTCAAATTATTAATTGCCGTACCTTCAAAAGTGTAGAGAAGTCTGAGAGCAAGAGCGGTTTGATGCCCGTCACTTTAAACATTTGGAGTTCCTTAAGGAATTTTTTTGTTTTTTTAAGAAATTAATACTGTTTATTTAGCAAGGATGCATTAAATTGATCAAAAGTGACAGTGTAAATCATTACAAAACACTGATAATAACCAGAAATATGTTTTGAGCATCAAATCATATCAGAATGATTTCTGAAGGATCATGTGACACTGAAGACTGGAGTAATGACGCTGAAAATTCAGCTTTGATCACAGAAATAAATTACACTTTACTATATATTCACATAGAAAACAGTAATTTTAAATTGTAAAAATATTTCACAATAAATTTACTGTATTTTTGATCAAATAAATGAGCAGAGACTTCATTCAGAAACAAAAAAATCTTAACGACCCCAAACTTTGTATATAATATAATATAATATAATATAATATAATATAATATAATATAATATAATATAATATAATATAATATAATATAAGACAAGACAAGACAAGACAAGACAAGACCCTGGACCACAAAACCAGTCATAAGGGTCAATTTTTTTAAATTAAGATTTATACATCATCTGAAAGCTAAATAATCTTAAATTATTCAAATATAAATAATCTTTCCATTGATGTATGGTTTGTTAGGATAGGACAACATTTGTCTGAGATACAATTTGAAAATCTGGAATCTGCAAAAAATCTAAATATTGAGAAAATAGCTTTAAAAGAAAGTCCTTAGCAATGCATATCCACTCACAAAAATACATTTTTGATATATTTACGGTAGGAGTTTTACAAAATATCTTCATGGAACATGATCTTTATTTAACACTTTTTTAATTTATTTAAATTTGCTTCTGAAATTGTTGTTTTAACACAATACAGATATTCAAATACAGTGATACTGTTAAAAAATATAGATATTTTTATAAAATTAAGACGTATGTAATTATTACAATACTTTTAAAAATATTGCATATTGCTTTGGGGGGAAAAAAATTAATTGTTTGGAAAAGGATTTTAGAAAGCAAAAAAGTTTTTCCAGTGATGTTTTATGGTCACTGCGGGCTTATTCCCTCCAAGCAGAATTAGGTTAACCTCCAAAGCTCAGTTCTTTCCAACAGGAAGGCACATTTCCTTTGACCCAGCTAGAATAAATTTCCAGTGGACCAAAGCCATTGACATTCGCATGGGCCATTACTCTCAGTAAGTGCTGCAGCGCCTGTGCGGCATCGTATTGAGAGACAGGCGGATGGATGGGGCCAGATTTTGGCCTGACCTCTCATGGGACCGGGGGTTACCATGGGACAGTGGGAGTGCCTGTGTTTGCTGACGGGTGCAAAACCCACTGAAGTTCTGATGTTTATGAGCAGGTAGAGCACCACAAGGACAGATGCAGTGTGCCGAATACTGGCATAAACAATTAGCTTTTTTAATACAATTACTGGAAAGTTTTTCCATAGTGGTAACAGATCATACCTACACAGTCTTATTTATTATTATTTCATGTTAGAATAGAATAGATGCAGCTCAAAGTTCTCTAATTAAAATGAATTAATGTCTGTTAATTGATGTCACAGTTGACGCAGGCTGTTATATAATCTGTCAGTGTCGTATCTTCTGCCAGTCTCTGGGGCTCATGGTCCCTGGAGCAAACTCTACAGTTTCTGCTCAAACAAATATTATTTTGTGTATTCTGAGCATTACACACACTCAAATATGGGTGATATAACTGTATGTCAATGCATGTGTAAACTATATCAATATATATTTTTCTTTATTTGTTTTGTATTTATTTATTTATTTATTTTTAATATTTGACTAATCTGACTCCAGTCTGGTATGAAATGCTGAGGATTCATGATCCAGTCAAAAGCAGATAAAAGCTTTCCCCATTGATCATATTTTTTGACCTGGAAATAAGATTACGGACATCGTTTTGGATTTAAATAATCATATAATGCATGAATGCCTAAATGTGGTTAATCCAGTGAATTCAGTACTTTACATAAGATAAGCCACTATTTTTTAATCTCGATTGTGCAGCTTTTGTTTTACAGGTTCACATTTGGGAACCTGTGATATTCAAAACACTTTTTTGTGAACTTCCACACTCAAAATACTTTAAATGCAATTATCTGCTTTATAAATTATGATTTATAAAGTTGTTTTTACAATTTTTTAGTGGTGCACCAATGTGAAAATTTTTGGCCGATACGATAACCGGTAATTCTTTATATTTGAAAGCCGATAACCGATATATTGGCCGATAAATCTAAATTAGGGATGCACCGATGTGAACATCTTGGCCGATACAATAACCGATAATTCTTTATATTTGAAAGCCGATAACCGATATATTGGCCGATAAATCTAAATTAGGGATGCACCGATGTGAACATTTTGGCCGATACCGATAACCGATAATTCTTTGTATTTGAAAGCCGATAACCGATATATTGGCCAATACATCTAAATTAGGGATGCACTGATGTGAACATTTTGGCCGATACTGATAACCAATAATTCTTTATGATTGAATGCTGATAACCGATATATTGGCCGATAAATCTAATTTTTATAACATTTTTGAGAGCCTGATTAAAAAAACAAAACTTTCACCATTAAAAGCCATGTCCCAAGCACACAATTATAATGTTTTCATAATTTTATGTAGTCTATATGACAGACTTGTGCTGCACATGTTGCACTTAACTGTATTTTCCTTTTTTAAGTGATTTCAATCATATTTCAAGCAAAAACCCACAATGGCGGACAGTGCACATCTGAAGTGTCTCAACTGAAGGAAATAATCTGTTAATCATCAGCTTTAAAATATCGGTCAAATTTTCTTATCGGGCCGATAACGCAAACATTAAAAATGAACATATATCGGCCGATACAGTTATGATGGCCGATATATCGTGCATCCCTACCAATTATAGATAAAGTGATGTAGTTTGCATGGTGTGTTTGGCAGCAATGTTATATTTGAGTTTTTCAGAACTGAAAGAACTTGGAAGTAGAAGTATTTGTACTGTTTTTACTGTATCCGAATACAGCTTGTTTGTTTAACGAAGAGGCAAATAACTAGAGAAGCACCAATCATAATTTTCCAATACGAAGCTGCTACACACATGCAACACAAGTGGTTGTTTTTGATTTAAATTAGATTAGGGATGCACGATATAGACCACCATATCTGTATCGGCCGATATATGTTCATTGTAATGTTAACGTTATCGGTCCGATAAGAAAATTTGGCCGATATATTAAAGCCGATAAATAACAGATTATTTCCTTCAGCTGAGACACTTCAGATGTGCACTGTCCACCATTATTGTTTTGAATTGTTTGAAATATGATTGAAATCACTTCAAAAAGGAAAATACAGTGCGTCATACAATGCAAGTCTGTCACATAGGCTACATAATATTATAATGAGAACATTATAATTGTGTGCTTGGGACATGGCTTTTAATGGTGCAACTTTTGTTTTTGTAATCAGGCTCTCAAAAATTATACAAAATTTTTGATTTTGATTTATCGGCCAATATATCGGTTATCGGCTTTCAAATATAAAGAATTATTGGTTATTCTATTGGACAAAATTTTCATATCGGTGCATCCCTAAATTAGCTTGTATAATTTCAAGATTTAAAGCAAAAACTGCATGGTCTCTATTCTAAACATACCAGACGGACTGAATAAAATGCAAACACTTTCTGACAGTGAGTGGCGTTTGTAGAACAGCAGCGATATAGGTTTTTCTTGGCTACCACTGTAAACAAAGCAGCATAGTACTTATAAACACTATTTTATTCTTGACCAGTGCATCTCTCTACACAAAAAAACCCAACAACAACAACAACAACAACAAAAACAGACTTTCTGCTATAAGTAGATATGAAATAGAAACAGTGCTTAGAACATTTCAGTTTATACAGAATTTTCTTAGACCGTACATACCCCGGGGGAAGAACTGCTCTCTCTTTGTGAAACGGTTGTAATTATTTTCTTAATTAAGCCGTCTTGTAGCTCAATATTTTCCTGCCTCTAGGCTCAGGGTGGTATCAAAGAAAGGACACATTGATGTTTTGTTTTGTTGGTCACAACACCAGCAGAGATGATGCAGGACAACTCTAGATTGTATTATCATTTTATGTTACCCATTTTACATACTTAAAAATGCAATTTCGGTAGTTTATACACTACCCGGCCCCCCAAAAAAAATCACTTTTTGGATTTAAATAGGCAAATACTTAAGATTCTACGATTGGATCATTATTGCAGTGATTATTATGTTTCTAGCACGTTTGGTAACAGTTCTTCTAACCCTAATTGATGGAGCGTGAAGTTTTCATTTCTTAAACAACCATGTAGGAAGACATATCATGGCCATATTCCAGGATGACAAAACCAAGATTCATCAGGCTCAAATTGTGAAAGAATAGTTGGGAGGGAGCATGAAGAATCATGTTCATACATGAATTGGCACCTCTGAGTCCAGACCTTAAATTCATTGAAAGTCTTTAGGATGTGCTGGAGGAGACTGCTCACCTCCATACAAGATCTTGACCAGAAACGTATGCACCTCTTGATGGAAATAACATCACAACACACACACTCCATCAATTATGGTTAGAAGAACTGTTCCCAAACATGCTAGAAACATAATAATTACTGCAATAATGATCCAGTCATAGACTCTTAAGTATTTGCATGTTTAAATCCAAACTGTTTTTTGGCCATTAGCTGTTTGATAACGTAGTTAAGCAAAAGGCTAGTCATATTAATTACCATTATGTGTCCGACATTGTAAAAAGCGATACCGTTGTGCAGCGTTTACATCAGTAAGTTGACCGAGTGGATCTCTGAGCTCGTGCAAATGAGTGCAGGCGGGGCTAATTAGCATATTCATCGATCCGCGTATACTAAATGAAGCAAGGGTTTCGAGTTACATTCAAGCTATTTTAAGGCATGAATACAATTTTATCATAGGAAAAAACATTGAAATATGTAATTTTGGTGATCAAAGATGAGTTTTAAGGGATACAATTATTGACTACAGGGGGACTTTAATAAAGTATTTATTGTGACTAAAAGTGAAATAAATTAAATAAAATGTGTCCTTTTTTAGCAGTAAAATATTGCTGTACATCAAAATGGTAAAAAACATGTAATGTTCTCCATAAATGTGTTTATCATATTATACTGTGATACTGATGATAAATTGCTTTATTTTCCAGGATGGTTCCAGGCGGTGCAAGGAACGTAAAAAGACGGTGTCTTTCAGTAGCATGCCAACAGAAAAGAAGATCAGCAGTGCAAGCGACTGCATTAATTCTATGGTGGACGGGTCTGAACTGAGGAAGGTGCGCTCCAACTCTAGAGTCTACCAGCGTTACTTCCTCCTGGATGCCGACATGCAGTCAATGCGGTGGGAGCCATCCAAAAAAGAGTCTGACAAGGCCAAGATTGACGTAAAATCAATTAAAGAGGTGCGAACCGGTAAGAACACGGACACGTTCAGGACCAATGGAATTTCGGATCAGATTTCCGAGGACTGTGCATTCTCCATCATCTATGGGGAGAACTACGAATCGCTTGATTTAGTGGCAAATTCAGCCGATGTAGCAAATATATGGGTGACGGGACTCAGGTACTTAATATCGTATGGAAAACACACTCTTAATATGATTCAGAGCTGTCAGGATAACATGCGAGCGTCCTGGCTGGGTGACCTATTCGATGAAGCGGACATCATTGGCGGAAAATGCATTAGTCTTTGTTCGGCCGTACAGCTGATCAAGAAGTTAAGTCCTGGAGTGAAAAATGTCAAGATAGAGCTCAAGTTCAAAGAGTTGCACAAAGCGAAAGACAAAACCGGTTCTGACGTGACCAAGGAGGAGTTCATCGAAGTCTTTCACGACCTTTGCACAAGACCAGAGATCTATTTTCTGTTGGTGCAGTTCTCAAGCAACAAGGAATTTCTCGACACCAAGGATTTGATGATCTTTTTGGAGGCAGAGCAAGGCATGGCGAAGGTGAGCGAAGACATCAGTGTGGAAGTTATTCAGAAGTATGAACCCTCAAAGGAAGGGCAACTCAAGGGATGGCTCTCCCTGGACGGATTTACCAATTACCTCATGTCAGCGGACTGCCACATCTTTGATCCTGAACAAAAAACAGTATGCCAAGACATGAACCAACCCCTTTCTCACTATTTCATAAACTCTTCTCACAATACATACCTGATTGAGGACCAGTTCAAGGGTCCCTCAGACATTACTGGCTACATCCGTGCCCTAAAGATGGGTTGCAGGAGTGTGGAACTTGATGTGTGGGATGGGCCCGATAATGAACCGCTCATTTACACGGGCCATACAATGACCTCACAGATTGTCTTTCGCAGCGTCATCGACATCATTAACAAGTATGCTTTCGTGGCCTCGGAATTTCCTCTGATCCTATGCTTGGAGAACCACTGTTCCTTGAAGCAACAGAAGGTAATGTTTCAGCACCTGAAGAAAATACTTGGAGACAAAATTCACTCGGATCCTCCTAACCTCGACGACAACTACCTTCCGTCCCCCTCGGACTTAAAGGGAAAGATTCTTCTGAAAGGAAAGAAGCTGGCGAGCAACTGCGCCGGCACCGAAGGCGAGGTGACGGACGAGGACGAGGGTGCGGAAATGTCTCAGCGGATGAACAATGAGGGTGGTGAACAGCAGACGGTTGTTCAACCCAAAAAGTTCCAGCTCTCCAAGGATCTATCCGACATGGTAACCTTATGCAAGTCTGTAAGTTTTAAGGATTTTCAGACTGCTTTCCAGAACCAGAAGCACTGGGAGCTCTGCTCCTTCAATGAGGTCTTTGCCAGTCGTTGTGCTACTGACCACCCTGGTGACTTTGTTAACTACAACAAGAAGTTCCTAGCGAGGGTTTACCCAAGCCCAATGCGGATCGATTCGAGCAACATGAACCCGCAGGACTTTTGGAAATGCGGTTGCCAAATAGTAGCGATGAACTATCAAACACCAGGTCTCATGATGGACCTCAACATTGGCTGGTTTAGACAGAATGGCAACTGTGGTTATGTTCTACGCCCAGCCATCATGAGGGAGCAGGTGTCTTATTTCAGCGCCAATACTAAAGACTCAGTTCCGGGAGTGTCTCCACAGCTCCTTCACATAAAGATCATTAGCGGACAAAATTTCCCCAAACCCAAGGGCTCAGGCGCCAAAGGAGATGTGGTTGATCCTTACGTTTATGTCGAAATTCATGGTATCCCTGCGGATTGCGCAGAGCAAAGGACTAAAACGATCCATCAGAATGGCGACAACCCCATCTTTGATGAGAGCTTCGAGTTTCAGATTAACCTTCCGGAACTGGCAATGGTGCGCTTTGTCGTTCTGGATGACGACTACATTGGGGACGAGTTTATCGGTCAGTACACGATTCCGTTTGAATGCATTCAGCCAGGCTTCCGACACATTCCCCTCCAGTCGCTGACGGGTGAAGTGCTTCCACACGCCTGGATCTTTGTCCATGTGGCCATTACCAACCGGCGTGGTGGGGGTAAGCCTCACAAAAGAGGGCTTTCGGTCCGCAAGAGTAAGCGGGGACGGGAATACGCCACTATGAGGATACTTCTCATCAAGGCTGTAGATGAAGTCTTTAAATCTGCTGCACAGCCACTACGGGAGGCCACTGATCTCAGAGAGAACATGCAGGTGAGATACTATTCAGATTAATGCCATAAAGGTTCTAACGAGGGATGCGCCAATATGAAAATTTTGGCCGATACCGATAACCGATAATTCTTTATGATTGAATGCTGATAACCGATATATCGGCCAATAAATCTAAATCCAAATTTTTATATCATTTTTGAGAGCCTGATTACAAAGACAAAAGTCTCACCATTGAAAGCCATATCCCAAGGACACAATTATAATGTACTCATTATAATTTTATGTAGCCTATATGACAAATATGTGCTGACCATGTTTCACTTAACTGTATTTTCCTTTTTGAAGTGACTCCAATCATATCTCAAGCAATTCAAAACCATCATAGTGAACAGTGTGCATCTGAAGTGTCTCAGCTGAGGGAAATAATCCATTATTTATCGGCTTTAATATATCGGCCAAATTTTCTTATTGGGCCGATAACGGTAACTATAATAAAATCATATTGCATTATGGTAATAAAATTTTGGGGGTTATTGTAGGACTTTAGGTATATTATTTTTACCTATATACCACTTATTTTAGATTTAATGAAAGATTTTTTGATGAGGTGGCATGTAAATATAATGGGGGAAAAAATCATTGCTGTAATTAAAAAACAGCAACAGTAAAGTCCTTCTACGTTATGATAATGAGATTTGGGTGTGCTGGGGTCATGTTTGTAGGACAATTAAGGACAATATGTCTTTAGATTTTTAGGTGAAACCTAATCTAGAAACGTTTTGTGAGATTCACCCATTCACTGTCTGCAAAGTATGCAAATGACTCGACTCAGCAAATGTTTAGTTTGCAGCCTGCCAAGACTCTCCAACCTTATTTCATTGTGGCAAGTATCTTCTTTTCATAGCGTGAGAAAGTTTTCTCACATCAGAGGGTCGACCCTGAGAAGGAAGCACAGCTTACAGGACATTTCTCTTCACAAGGCCGAGACCATTTGAACTGAAATCTCTCTGGCACTGATAAACAAAAAACAAAAGTGCTGATTTTAATCAGTTGTGATTCCTCGATGTTGCACAACTTGTCAGGCTGACACAAAAACATTTCAAAGATCCTTATTTAGCCACGAGAACTGAAGCTATACTCATATATAGGCTACAGGTAGGAGATCAGCCAAATTCCTTTTTAATATTTGATGTGGAAAATATTGCATAACACAGGGTTAGTATGTCCTGAGGCATGTGTCAGTTATATCCCCCTTAAGAAGAGATTAGGTTGTCTCATGGATAAAAGGAGTGGCACTGCTATAACAGGAAAGAACTGAGATGATTTCTGAAGTCAGGAAATAGTTTTTTTTTTTTTTTTTTTTCGTTTTAAGATTATACCGCAGATGGTGTTTCAATTTGTTTCTCGTTCATTGGCTTTTGGTCTGTTGCCTTTAAAATGCATACATAGCAATCTTGTCAGAATGACCTTGACTCGTACTCAAGGATCAGTGATAATCAAAAGAATATTTTAAGGCAGCTTCTTTGTTGATGATGCTTTGTATTAGGGTATGATATTGGGGATCGATGATAGTCAAGAGATCTCGCTGTTATAGCAGAGGTCTTTGACGATAATCAAGATGATATTAGGCAAAGTGTTGTGCAGTTTTATGATATACACAGGCTCTGCTTTTGCATATTCCAGTGCATACTTCAATATCTACAACAGTTCTTTCTGGTTCTCGAATCTGATTAGCTGAGAGGCGTGCAATATTTTAGTGATAACAGCACTCCTACTTTTTCACCGTTTGTATCACTATAAGCGACTGTCATGAGAGTTTTTTTTAGGCGAGAATGTAGTTGTTTAGACTGAAATATGTGACTCATATTTAATCATAGCACCTATTTTACAATTTAAGACGTTTTCGGAGATGCAAGCTCCAGGTCGTCAGCGGCTGTTCAGTGCTCGTGTACCCGCTGAGAACAGCTTCATTTCGGCCAGTGCTTCAGGGATTTGCTGCTTGCTCTTATAGTGGTTAATCATGAGACATAATTCATTTTGGGTACATAAAACGGGCAATATTTGGTCTTATTAATTTAATACTTGTTCCTGAGCAAATCAAATTGGGATATTTTAAAACGCTATATTTAACTTCCATCCTGTAAAGCACTGCTTTTGTATGTTTGACTGAATTGTACAATTGTGATTATTTTCTACTGTCATTTATAATGGCTAGTGTTGTTAAATTAAATATTTATTGTTCAATAAATATTATTTTATATAAATTGCAAGTTGTCAGTTGCAAGAGATTTTTAGATCGAAACTGACTTTTGTGAACAAAGAACATTGTTTTAGCGCTGTATGTTATGGAAAATTCCCTTAACTGTAAAAAGGACAAATGCAAAGATTGCCTTCCTCAGTGGACATTTAAACATATTTTTATAATGAATATAATATTATGGACATCGACCTGAAGAATGAATGTCATTTCAGACAAAGGTAATGCTGCTAGACATACAAAAGCAGTGCTTTACAGGATGCAAGTTAAATATAGCCTTAATATTATATTATGAATTTTAACATAGCCCAATTCAATTTGCTCAGGAACAAGTAATAGATTAAAAGATTTCCCATTTTATGTACCCAAAATTAATTATATCTCATGTTTAACCACGATAAGAGCAAGCAGCAAATCCCTGAAGCACTGACCG
This sequence comes from Megalobrama amblycephala, assembly GCF_018812025.1. Lineage (NCBI taxonomy): Eukaryota > Metazoa > Chordata > Actinopteri > Cypriniformes > Xenocyprididae > Megalobrama > Megalobrama amblycephala. The sequence goes on from NC_063056.1 coordinate 41,215,824, forward strand.
AGATGAAGCTGTTCTCGGCGGGTACACGAGCACTGAATGGCTGCTGACGGCCTGGAGCTTGCATCTCTGAAAACGTCTAAAATAATTTGTTAAATAGGTGCTATGATTAAATATGAGTCACATATTTCAGGTCTAAACAACTACATTTGCACCTAAAAAATTTGCTAGGCTTTAAGCGGAGTGATACAAACGGTGAAAAGGTAGGAGTGCTGTTATCACTAAAATATTGCATGGCTCTCAGCCAATCAGATTCAAGAACCAGAAAGAACTGTTGGATAAACATATATAATAGAATGCCACACATTACTTTATCACTTCTTAACAGTTTGAATTAGCAGAATGTTGTTTAGTTTTATATCACCAGCAAAAACATCATGAACATATTGTGATTATTTAATAAAATGTCCATTCCTAATGCCTCAATTATTTTACATTTAAATGCTTTAAATCAGAGAATGGATGGAGCAGTGTACAAGGTCTCCTGCTTTGGTGTTTGCTTTATTTCAGCACAAGCTATTCTATTCATAACACACTGTACATTTCGGGTATTTTAATAGTTCTGTTTACATTGCATTCTTCCTGTGGAAACAATTCCAGGCGCTTCTGCTGCGTTCACTATTTAAATGTGCCCCTGTTAAATACTGCTGCTGTTTGTGTTTTAAACTCACTAGAGGAGCTTTCACAAGAAAATTACGTCTTCCTCCCACATTCAGAGCAGTTCTTTTGTAGAAGACATACTCAGTAAAACCACTTCCTATTGCGTTTCTTGCTCGTGGACGTTCACTATGGGGAAGTCGACATCGGCTTGGTTTTTGTTTTCTCATCACCTCCCACAACTAGGTCAATGGGTATGTTTGAAATGGCATACTATGCTCTTCCTGTTTGTGCTGTGCATAGTATGTATGTGCATGTACAGTATATAATGTGTGGCATGCAATATGCATAGAATACCCAGATGACCTACTATATTTGCCAGATGTGCTATATTAAACAGCACATTGTTGCAAGGAATACTATATCTGACAATGCAATGCACTCAACCTTCCATTTCCAGTGTACTGTGATATCATCAGCCAAATTTTTTTTTTTTTTTTTTTTTTTTTTTTTATCATTATTTGATTGGACTGCTAAGTTTAAATATGCAAAATAATGATAATGTATTTATTTATGAGATTATAACTAGACACCATTTGCTGATTTAAACAGTGAGTTTAGTGAGTTAGTAGTTTAGTTTGTTTGAAACCAAAATAAATATATAATTGCATTTTAAAGAAATATGCACTGTATGTTAGTATTTCATTCTGAACATAATAGCCAGCCACTATTATACTTCATTATAGCAATTTTGAAATAGGGCTGCATGATTATTTGATGATAAAATCTAATTGTGATTTTTCCAGAAAAAAAAAATTTGCAATTACGATTAAAAAAAAACAAATTTTTTTTTTGTGTGAATATTGTGATTAGATGCATATAGCGATATGCTAATGATAATTCTTCTTATTTATGTTTATATAATATTAACTATAATAATAGTAATTTATTATTTTATTAAAATGTGTTTAATAATAATAATTATTTATATAATAATATTTATAAAAAAACTATAATAAATCTATATAATAATAAATAATATATACTATATATGTAATATAATAATAATAATAATAATAATAATAATAATAATAATAGTTGTTATTATTATTAATTATTTCGTTTTATTATTATTATTATTATTATTATTATTATGTATATATATTATTTATATAATTATAATTATTATTATTAATAAAATATTTTTTTTAAAATACTAAAAAATAAAATAAGAAATATTACATAATATTTATAAAACAATGAATAATTATTATATATTATAATAAATATTAATAATATGTTATATATATATATATATATATATATATATATATATATATATATATATATATATATATTATTTATATTATATTATATATATATTAATTATTATATTATAAATAAATAAAAATTAATAATAATATATAATAATAATATAAATAATAGTATATATATAATTACTATTATATTATTATATTATTATGTATATATTTATTATTCTTCTTATTATATAATTATTATTATTTATATAATAATAATTTATTATTACTAAAATATTTTTTTAAAATACTAAAAAATAAAATAATATTACACTTACTAAAATAAAAAAATATATATATTTAAGGAAAATATATTTAATAATTGTATTTTCCATTACAACTGTAAAATTACAATATTAATATTTATTTTTAGTTTACAAATGCACATTAAAGCGATCCAAACTCACAGCCATGCTTCATTCTGAAACTCAGAGCACATATTCATATGTATTTAATTAAATTGCATCCTCAAGCCATATTGCAATTTCTGTTTTATTTCAATTAATGATGCAGCCCAACATTTAGTGATAGATATTATCATAAACAAAACAGTGTGTACTGCAAAACATTTTATGTGCACACTTCACACTTTGACCTAATGTCCTCCACAGAACGCCATTGTGCCGTTTAAAGAGCTTTGCGGTCTGTCAGCGGTGGCCAACCTGAAGCAGTGTATACTAGCGCTCTCGCCGCGCCTCATCGGGCCGGACAGCAGCCCGGTTTTGCTGTTTAACCTCAGAGATCAGTACCCCATCATGGAGGCCCAGGGCCTGCTGCCTGAAGTCCTGAAGAAAGTGGTCACCGCTTATGAGATGGTGAGTACCATCAAATTAGCCAAAATATTACACATAGACATACTGAAATCTGCAGATCTTCCCAAGGAGCTCTGCAGGCACACATTTTGTGGTTTGCATGATTTCATGTAGCCTGTAGTGAAATGCAAAGATGCATGTTGACCCAGATTTGATGCAACCATGAATAAACCAGGTCCGTATTCATGGGTCATGATGATGAGTTGCAACAGTTTTTGTTTTTGCTTATGTTTGAATAATGCACCATCTCAAATTGTAAATTCAAACTCCTGGGAAAACTGCCCAGAGAATAGCCGTGTTTTGCAGTTTGATGAACGCAAACAGAATTAAAGTCTCCGAGCTCTCATTTCAGGAAGATCGCTGGAGCAAAGGACCACAACAGATGTATACGAGAACAAATTTTGCATTGCTCTTATTTATTAGCTCATTGATTTTCATTAAAGCTGCTGTAGGTAACTTTTGTAAAAAAATATTTTTTACATATTTGTTAAACCTGACATTATGTCCTGACAGTAGAATATGAGACAGATAATCTGTGAAAAACAGCTCCTCTGGCTCCTCCCAGTGGTCCATTGCCATTTGCAGAAATACACCGCTCCCGTAAGAAACAACCAATCAAGCCAGGAGGAGTGTTTTGTCAATCATCAAGCTGCTGCGCGCTGATCACACTCCTGTCATGCATAGTGTACAGCCGTCAAATTCAAGATTACCGGTGTGCCGGTACAAAAGTTACCTACAGCAGCTTTAACAGCATTGTTAAAGTTTCCCTATTATGCTTTTTCAGATATTACTGTACCTTTCATGTGTGTAATAGAGCTGTTTGTGAATGTAAAAGGTTTGCAAAGTGCAGATAAATAAAGGTTATTGTCTCCTATAAGCAAGAATTGAACTGCCTGAACCGAGTCGTCTTCCAGCCTCACTTCCTGCATGAACCTACGTAGGTTTGTAACTAATTTGCATAATGCCCCATAATTGCCCCGCCCTCAAACACTGTAGTTGTGTCTGAGACTGGAAGAATTTGGTTCATGTTGTTCATGTCGAGACGATGCTGTTTCCAACCAATCACAACAGACTGGGGCATCTGACCAATCAGAGCAGAGCAGGGTTTAGAGAGACTGAATCCTTTATTGATTCAGACACAGTTAGAAAAAAGCTGATGCTGCAATGAATTTTATGAGAAAATTGTGTCTTTTGACTTGGATGCATGTAAACGTATTGTAGGAGACTCCAAAACAAAAATTAGGAAAATAGCTTTAAAAAATACTTTCATAAAGTAGGCCATTAAATAAATGAGTTTTTGGCAGATATTGTTGCTGAAATCTAAAGCGCAGAGTGTTTATTTATCAATGACACACACATGAATTATCTGAACGATATGCACATCTTTGAGGAAAAGCAGCAGTGTTTGTGCACCAGTTGAACAAGGGGTGGCTGTTGTCCTCCTCCTGGTCCCCCGCTCTATAAATACCCCCTTGTAGTGGTTTGTCTGCCACCAAGTCTGCAATTTCTTCAGCCATTAGTAATGTAATGACAGTGTGCATGTCAGCGATGAGACAGCTGCTGCAGCTGGATGCGCACGAGGCTTCGCCCCCCCCCCGTGCGGCCTGTGTTTCTCTGTCACAGATACAACCAAAAGGTGATTAAACATAAAGAGGGTTATGAATTGAGAAATCAACTTTTCCTTGAGCTTTTGATATATAAGATATAAGAATATCCTGTAAGTTTCAGAACTTAAAACTTTCTTGTTAGTCCGATAAAAGCTTTTATTGACATCAGACCCAGTGAACGACTCGTCCCGTAATATGCCTATAGATAGGTGAAACTCCGCCTCCGCAGAAGAAATCAACGCCTACTTCATTGCAACGTTAGCCCCGCCCACTGGTGTGTTAGTGAGATGAGGAGGAGAGAAGAGCGATACAGGACTAAAATAACATTACCTTTCAAAGGATCCTAATGCAGGAATATGGTTATTTATTTTCAGTTGAGCTTTATTTATTTGTATTTGGTACATTTCACTGTGGATTCTTTGGTAAATCAATCGCATTTCGGTGCAAACAGACTTTTACGATATGAACTCGACAGTAATGCAACAACATGTCAGTAACTGTGTTCATTCTAATGCCTGATCTGATATTAATGATTCATGTACAGTCAGATGATCTTTGTCTGTGTGTCAGTAAATCAAACCAGTGACTAAACGCTCAACTTCACCTTGTTTCTCTTAGTAAGATGAAAATAATCTGTTATTTAAACTGTGATTAAATTATATATAGAAAGCGATCAAAGAACGCTTCCTTAACAATCGCTGGAGCTGTCAATCAAACAGTGTGAGTTTATCAGTGACTGAGTTCTGGACTCGCACCAAAACTCATGTTTATTTAACAAATCTCTTAGTTACATCCCGTTTGCACCATTAGTTATGATGAAAGCATTCGTTAGTGTGCAGAAATTGACGAGATCACTGCTTTCAATGTTCATCACTGCAACCTTTCATGCCACGATCTAAATATAATGCCACAGATCTACATGTAATGCTATAATCAACACTTTTCACGATTAGTTAACCTTGAGAGCTGTAATAGTAAAATAGTGCTAAAAGTTTTTAAGAGTGAAATGCTTAGCTATTTCATATGCAAAGATGTCAGCCAATCACAGCAGTGGGCGTTTACACTGAAGTCTCACAGCAGACACGCCCCTTAAAACAGAGCGTTCAAATCAGAGGGATAAAATCAGGCTAGGAAAATTCTAAATTTTGACAATTTATGTAAAAATCATACTAGCATTATAAGTGCACCCCAGGAAACATAAAACAATGCAGTTCATGACCACTTTAAAAGTCCTAGTTTGATTTATTCAAGTTGATTCAAATGCATTAATGAGCTTTCACCAGATTGCCGTGATCTTAGCCTCGAGTTACTTCAAATGTGATTGCCACTATAAATTGTGTACTGTAAGTAGCTTATCAAGTGTCACCTAACTAGATTTTTACATTTTCTGCAGAACATCTGAATGGTGTTTGCCTGTGCAAGGCCAAACCTAGATTCTTTCAGCAATTTTCTTTTCTGACACTGTTAGATTTGCTCTCTGCATCTGTCATGTCTGGGCAACCATCGCCACGTGGCCGGCCATCAGAAAGTGTGTGCTCCACCCGACTTCCTGGAAAGTCGCCACATCCTCATGATTGATCTCTGCGAGAGGTTTCTGAGCACGACCCATGCTGGCACGAAACTAAAGCAGCTGTTCTTCTTCTCTTTATTGGCACTGAAAGATAATCTGGTCCTGACAAGTGACCCTGCCATGCTTTTAGCCACTATAGAGATGTACAATTCAATTAGACTGACCTGCGGTACATAATGACCTGTGGCCTTGTCAGTGTTTGGAGAAGATCCCAGACTGCATTAAATGAAAGTTTCAGCTAATCCTTTGTTTCCTCATCACACGAGTAGATTCGGAGGCCCGTTGCGAAGAAACAGTTGGAAAAAAACAGACAGACAAAACATTGTATGCAATGCGACTCCAATTACTTTATCTCTGTTATATTTAACAATGTTCTCTCATATTTCACTCTTAAAGGGATAGTTTACCCAAAAATGAAAATTATTACCCTCAAGCCATCCTAGGTATATATGACTTTCTTCTTTCAGCCAAACACAATCAGAGTTACAGTATATTAAAAAATATTCCAGCTCTTTCAAGCTTTTTAATGGGAGTGAATCGAGATTTTGAAGCCCATAAAAGCGCATCCATCCATCATAAAAGTAATCCATACGGCTCCAGAGGGGTTAATAAAGGCTTTCTGAAGCAAAGCAATTGGTTTTTGTAGGAAAATATCCATATTTAAAATTTTATAAGCTATAATCACTGGCTTCCGGCAACAGCCGTACAAGCATTCATAAGAGAGGTGTAGCGTCACTAAGGTTGCAAAAGGGGTGGAAAATTTCCGGAAATTTTCCATGGGAAGTTAAGCTGGGGAATTTTGGAAATTTTACATGTTGGAAACTTAACGAGAATTTATGGGAATTAATTGGAAATTTAGGGTAATTTGGCTTAACTGTATCATATACAAACATAAATATAAACATTTTGTTTGGTCAAAAAACTTAAGAATTTATGGGAATTTCATTTGAAATTTAGGGTAACTATATCATAAACAAATAAATATAATCGTTTTGTTTGGTCAACATGCATGCAAACTAATACAAATTCTAAAAGTTACATTTTGACTTTGATTTGAGTAGAACTTTAATCAGTTCTTTAATTGAACAATCAAATGCATGAATGTTGAATAAAATAAGCATTATATTATATAAAAGTCCCATTAAAAATGTGAAATGCAAGCATTTTCTCTCAAGCTTCTCAAGTTAACCTGCAATTTTGTAAATTTCCAATTTATTCCCATTAATTCCCATACATTCCCATTAATTCCCATGGAAAGTTTACAACTTAAAAAATTCCCGGAATTTTGCAACACTAAGCGTAACGTAAGCTCAGATGAGAATTGACAAACGTGGAAGCGCAGAGGATAGACAAGAAGGAGGCAAAAGTTAAATGTAACTTTAATCATAAAATAAATATAAACAACAAAATGAAATGAGTGGCTGATTGCGGCATACAAGTATCATAAAAAGAGCAAGGTTAGTGTCCCAGGCTCTCTGCTTCATAACACAGTAACGTTAATAAAACTTTAATCCATTAGCTCATCCGTGAACATGATTTCCCGTCGGATTGCTTTCCATTGGCTGTGGAGGTGAAGACCACAACTCCCATGATTCCACACTCACTCACTGCATCATCAAGCCACGCCTTTATTGTTTTGAATAAGCGCCATCTAGCAGCGAAACTTACATACTGTGCCTTTAACTATATCCTGTTTTAAATATTAAAAACAAGAACTCATACAGAGACATTTTTTTTTTTGCCCCACATCTTGAATTTTGGGGCATTTTTATTAATTTTGGTGGCGTTTTTGCCCTGAGCCCCCATTAATTTGTGCACAGTGTGATCTTTTTCGAGGCTTCTTCTGTTGCGAAATGTCTGAAATATAGCAAAGGCGGCTATTGCACACAAGCCAGTAATTGCTCAAGATGATGAGGTCTGCTGATTCATTGTCATAGAAATTACACCACAAACAAGTTGCGAAAATCATCTTCTATATCTTATGATATTTGATATATACTTGTCAAAAGTATATTTTTTTAAAGGAAATTCAAACTTTTATTCAGCATGGACACATTAAATTGATCAAAACTGACAGTAAAGACACCAAAATATTTCTACTTCAAATTCTTTTGAACTTTCTATTTATCAAATAATGCTGAAAAAAGTTTAAGCAACAGTTTTCAACTATCACTGTATTTAAAAAAATATATATTTAGTTACCACTTGTAGTACACTATGGGTTCAAATGTACTGTAAGTAGTATCTAAATACATTTTTAAATACAGAGATAGTATATTAAAAGCACATTTTAGTTCATATTTCATGGTGTCTCAAAATAGCACAGTTGAGTACACTTAAATGTTCTTAAGAAGTACTAAAGAGGAATTTTTAGTATATTAAGTACAAAATTAGTGCGCGAAAATAGAGCACTTTAAGTATATTATAGAAATGTACTTTTTTTCACCTGGGTATACATCTGTATTTGTGTCAGAAAACAACAAATGAATAAAAATATATAATCATAAGCTGACCAATAAATAAATGAATAAACTAGGTGTGTATATATTTCAGCGGCAAAAAAGTATGCCAGCCTAATTCTTGAAAAAAACTTTGCACAGTAATTTTATAAAATCCAAATGTTAACAAAAAGTTTAAAATTACTATTTGTATTCTTATAAAAAAATAGATTAGATTTATATTTATATGTATAGAATTATATGTATTTATATTAATGTAGGATTAAAAGACATTTATTTTAAATGTATTGTGCAGCTTTTTAATGGGGCAACAAGCTATAGATATGACAGAACAAAATAGGCTATTAATAATCTTTCAGTTCGCAAAAATTTTTTCGCAAAAAAAAAATAATAATATGAAACGCTTCAAAACAGCAGCACAAACCGGTAATGCGCATCCCGGGTGCAAAATGATGCGCTTGAAGCAATATGGAGTCACAGGAGTTGCGCTGCGCATTGAAAAGTTAACGACACAAAGAGAATCCCTGTGTATATCTGACTGCATCTAACAGTTTATGACATCGTTTAGATCCACAATCCACAGTCCTTTATCTACATATCAAGTATTATAATTGGAATATATCATATTGGAGAGTTTTACCAAAGTCCCTTTAAGACAAGTCATCACTCGGCGGTTATCTTTGAAACGCCTCTCGGGCATCCAAGTGCAGCTCCTGTCTCTTTGAATGGTGAAACATCAAATTCTCCAAAGCTGTTTGCCAAGCTTTCGATTAAATTTAGTATTTGAAATCACCAATGAAATCTGACAACAACTGTCTCATAATTTTTTTTTTCCAAACGCTCGAATCATGACAAAAAAAAAAACTGTATTTTTCAGGCTGGATCAAGCTAATGCGCATGCGCAGACCTAAATGTGCGTCTCTTGTGCCTAATTTCGGAGGCGCGCGTCTGACTGTTTCTATAGAAACTAGTGCTTCTAACGGCCGCTGCAGTGACGCGATGACTTTACCAGTCGGCGATTGGCTCTTATTTTGAAGGCGGGACTTATTCCGCCATATTGCGCGTTACACTTTCTCCCATTCAAAACAATACGAGTGACGCGTCTTGTGTTATTCTATAAGCTGTGTCTCATTTAATTTAATTTCAAAGGCTGCATCCTCAAGAGGACGAATCCTGTGAAGGATGCGGTATATGGAGTGTCCTTAGCCAGAATTAAACGAGACCTCCTTCTTAGGACACACAGGCAGGAAAGGAAACAGGAAGTATATCGTTGCTATGCCAACGCGTTCACGGCAGCCTCGTTGCGCTCTCAGCAAATGAATGAAAATTATTAATTAATTTGTATGTAATTTGAAAATAAAATGTATTTACTTGTTTTATTTTGGTTAATGCTTGAGGAGCTGGCTTATGTACAACATCTGTTACAGAGACAAAAGAGGAGGATATTAGGAAGAACAAAGTTTAAAACAAGCATGAAACTACTTACATTTAAACACATCTTCGCTTGTATGTACATTTGATGAAGCCGCCATTTATTTATTTATTTATTTTTTTCAAATAAACGATGGTTGTTAACAGCGACGCAAAGAATTGTGGGCTATCTGCAGCAGCAAAGGATACACCTCATGCATCCTCCGAATTCCTGTGAAAGGACGCATTCCAAGGTCGCATTCGGAGAGTCCTACTTACTTTTCTGAAACGAAAAAGCCTCAATGACGTATGAAACCTTCGAATGCGACCTCCGGAGGATGCAACCTTCGAAATGAGAAACAGCTATAGTCTTTGGTTTTACCGTGCTGACTGTCGTTACCGAACGCGACGCACTGTTTGAGTGCTGAACAGAGAATGATTGACAGCTGCAGCGGAGAGAAGGACAAGTTTACGTGAACTTAAAAGTTAACGATGTACATATTCTTCTGTCTCTCACATGAAGCTATGGAATGGCTTCATTGGACTTTGAATATAGTGCACGAAAACTTAATTGGGGCTAGTATATTTCTTTAGCTCTATTACTCCCACTTTTGCCGTATAAAAGAGCGCAATTTTCAGACGTTATTTAAATATCATTTCGTTTCTTTTTGAGACTGTGGCAGGACAAATTAGAATGTGTCTAATTAAGTCTAGTTAAAGGTGCTCTAAGTGATGTCACGCGTTTTTAGGCCAAAAAATTTTTTGTCACATACAGCAAACATCTCCTCACTATCCGCTAGCTGCCTGTCCCCTGAACACACTGTAAAAAAACGCGGTCTCTGTAGTCGCCACAAGCTCCAAAAACGGCAATAAAAACAAACTGGTGCAGCCTGGACCACGAATCATAATAAACACGCTCCAGCCAATAACCGACAAGAATGATTTTAAATGCGCGTTCATGACTGTTTCAGGAAGCACGGAGGGGAGGGGGAGGAGGAGGAGGAGGGAGGGTCTAGCTAGCCTCTGTTTTGTTTGACAACACTTCGAACGTCAACAGGAAGTTACTCCACCCAGGATCACTTAGAGCACCTTTAATATGGGAAACACTGTTAGAATGATTTCTGAAGGATCATGTGACTCTGAAGACTGGAGTAATGATGCTGATAATTCAGCTTTGATCACTGAAATAAATTATATTTAACAATACATTCACATAAAAAACAGCTATTTTAAACTGTAATAATATTTCAAAATTTTTACTGTATTTTTAAATTCAGCCTTAGTGAGGCTTCTTTAAAAACATAATCTTACTGACACCAACATCTTGAAAGTTACTGTAAATCATAAAATATATATTGTGATATTTATGTATTTGCTCTGAAATGACTTGAATGAAGGCTGTTAGTTTTTAATAAATGATCAAACAGCTGTTGTTACCTAATAGATTCAAAATGTTTAATGCAGGAAGTTTCAACAATCAAGGCATGACTTCACATTTCCCAGCCTGTTGTATTTTTTAAAGGTGGGAACTCTGTTTTTATGATACGAGCCAGCATTTCAAGAGTCTAAAGGTCAGAATGAGCGTATGCATAATCTGCATAGATAAACTTAAACAGAGACTGGAGACTATGCTAGTAAATCATAACACAGGTCATTTACATAGAGAAGTATTAAATATAAAGTAGCAAAAACACTTATTAGCATAATTAAAATTGTGATTACTTCTAAGGGTCAGAGAGAGTGCAGAGTGGACATGTAAACCGCATCACTAGACTTTAGACTTTAGACCCTTTAGTAAATGCAACTTTTCTTTCTCTTTCTTGGCAGCATGTTGAGTTTCACAAGGAAAGTTTGTTGATCTAGACTATGGCTTTATGATGTGGTTTGGTGCAGGATCTGGAGCCGCTGGCCCTGTGCTGAGATGTCCGTCTGAATTAGTTTGAGCGCGTGTCTGAATACTCTGGCGTAATTAATTGTAGGAATTCGCTCACCTCATTAGAAGGGTGCGGGTTCAGGCTCAACAAAAGAGCATATCTATTACATAATCTGCCCCAGTTCCTGTCCTGCTATGACTTTCCTCATTAATTCAACAGCCGTCTACTTCCTCTTTTGCATTGTAGCTACTAATCTTAAGTTGAAGCACATGGCTTAAAATAGATGTTTTTCCTGCAGGCTTCATCAGGCCAGTAGTTCATATTTTTCCTTGCCTTGGGAAAAAAACCCATTTGTTTTTATTACATTATTTTTATTGTGTGGGTGGGGTGTTTTTATATATATATATATATATATATATATATATATATATATATATATATATATATATATATATATATTTAATTATTTTTATATATCATTATATATGTCATTACAAATATATAACTTTTATAAGAGTAACGTTTTTTTTTATAAGTTCTTAATTTGCATATATTTATTTTATTTTATTTTATTTTATTTATTTTATTTATTTTATTTTATTTTATTTTATTTTACAGTGACTTGAATGTTTTTATGTTTCGTATGACCTCTGATATAATTTGTAATATATCCTTAAATTATACAGCTACTATATGACCCATATTCAGGAATAAATTCATAAACAAAAGGTCTTCCTGCCATTTATACAAAAATAGTACAGAATTTTAATTTATTTAATTTATAATTTATTTTATTTTAAAATGTATTTTTTTGGTATCTTTTTTTATTTTTTAATTGTATCTTATTTTATTTTATTTTTTATGTATTTATTTATTATTTATTGTTCTGGTGATTATAATGTATTTGTTACATTTCATATGACCTCTGATAATATTTTTAATATCTTTCATAGCAACTATATGACCCATATTCAGCCATAAATTCATAAACACAAAATATCTTCCTGCCATTTATACAAAAGTAGTACAGAATACTAATTTGTTTTATTTTCATTTTTAATTGTATTATTTTGTTGCTATCTGTTTGTTTTAATTTTTTTTGTATGGCTGGAATGTATTTGTTATGCTTTGAATGACCTTTGTAATAATACTTATTTATATTTATAATAATATAATATTTATGCAGCTACCATGACCCATATTCAGGCATACATCCATGTCTTCCTGACATTTATACAAAAGTAGAATAGAATTTATTTTAATTTTTATTATTTTATTACTACCTATATAATTTTATTTTAATTTAATTTTGCTTTTTTATTTTATTTTTAGAATGCGTCAGTTGTATTTTGCATGACCTCTGAATGTACACGGGTCATCAGGCCACTACAAATGAGCTGTCATCAGATTGTGACCGTAACCGCACAGATGCTCATTACGTGACCTCTTTTTCCTGTGTTCACAGATGATCCAGACCAGCCGAACGCTGCTGGAGAACTCTGACAGCGTGTACGAGCGAATACTGCAAGTCCAGAAAGCAGGTAAGAATGAAAAACCTTAAGAGAGAATGAAATCAAAGACAAGGAGAGCGAGAGAAAGAGAAAAACACAGTGTTCCACTAGGGAGGGATGTTTCTTGGAACACAGCCGATCGACGTGTCCCTTCGATCGCACTTCCCTCTGAAATAGAGTGCGGAAAACACAAGTGTGTTCATACTAAAAAAGCTCAAAGAGAAACAACTAATTATGCCACGGTGTGTTGTATAAGGCTCATTGTGCATGCTTTTCTCTTCACCTGTGTGATGCCTTTCAAACACCGTTCAAGTGGGGTTTTTTGACTCTCAATAGTGTCATTCGCTCTCTGTTCTCTAATTAACAGGGCACTAAAAGGGTAAACATATATGGCCTATCAAAGCCCTGCAATCAATGCTGACGCCAACAGAAGATCAAGCTCAATTGCATGTGCTCTGAAATGAAAGAGAACGACCAAATGCAGAAGAAAGGCGGCGTCTGTTTTATCAAGCATTCATGCAATTTTAAGGTGCATCTGTGGCCTTTTGAAATTGCATTGATTTTTCTTTTTTGAAGTGCACAATGTAGTATTCAGCGAGCGACGTGGCTTCATCTTTAGCTTCATTTCTGATCTCACAAATCAAATCAGATCAAAATTTACAGACAAAATTAAATATACCCAGGCAAATGATACCATTTCAAGTTTTGCTTTTTATCAGATGTGACAAAGCACAAAGTGGTGCGTCATTCCTGCTGTGATTCCTCATTTCCCCCATCGCCCTTTATCTGTTTATGTGCTAATGTGTTCATAAAACCTTCCAATGCGGAGTGGAAACATTGATAATCATTTTCAGGTTTTTTTTGCATCTTGGGTTTGTTGCTGGGAGACAGTGATTGGCAGGTGATCGATGCGGAAGGCTGGCAGTGTGCTTCATTGATCGTAGCTGATGGAATCTTGGCACAGGAAGCTGTTAGACTTCATTATATGTTCTCTGGATGAGCAATTATCACAACCCAAATGCACACACACTACCATTTGTTTTGTCAAGCCAACACTGAATCATTGCTTCAATACCACGTGTCGTTTCCTGTACTGTTTGGCTTCAATAATGGGCAAATAAATCTTGATGCACAGCAGTAATTGATGCTTGTTAAATGTGAAGTATGTACTGTAGTTTCTGCGATACTAGTGGCACCTAGTGGAATTACACTAATAAAGCATATTTTGCAAACTCCCCTTTCACACTTTGTGCCTTCTCCAACTCAAACATCACAACTACAGCTCTTATGGGTACTTGTGAAGGCATGTCTCAACAGGTAAAAGTACTTTCAATAAAAGGTACATTTAGCTGTTTTGCTATGTGTAAGCAATTGAGTTGGCTAACCTCCGTCTAGAGTGAACGCGAGCGTCTTGTTTATAAAAAACCCATCCAACATTCCTTAACGCATAACGCGTCAGTCATGGTCTGACAGCGGCTAAACACCCTCTGACTCCCCCTGCTACAGTAGCCACGCCCCAAACCCTTCACCTGCTACAGTAGCCACGCCCCAAGCTCTTTGCCTGCTACAATAGCCACGCCCCAAACTCTCCACCTGCTACAGTAGCCACGCCCCAAACTCTTAGCCTGCTACAGTAGTCACGCCCCAAACCCTTCACCTGCTACAGTAGCCACACCCCAAACTCTCCACCTGCTACAGTAGCCACGCCCCAAACTCTCCACCTAATACATCAGCACCGCCCCAAACTCTCAGCCTTCTACAGTAGACACGCCCCAAACTCTCCACCTGCTACAGTAGCCACACCCCAAACTCTCACCTGCTACAGTAGCCACGCCCCAAACTCTCCACCTGCTACAGTAGCCACGCCCCAAACTCTCAGCCTGCTACAGTAGCCACGCCCCAAACCCTTCACCTGCTACAGTAGCCACGCCCCAAGCTTTTTGCCTGCTACAATAGCCACGTCCCAAACTCTCCACCTGTTACAGTAGCCACGCCCCAAACCCTTCACCTGCTACAGTAGCCACACCCCAAACTCTCCACCTGCTACAGTAGCCACGCCCCAAACTCTCCACCTAATACATCAGCACCGCCCCAAACTCTCAGCCTTCTACAGTAGACACGCCCCAAACTCTCCACCTGCTACAGTAACCACACCCCAAACTCTCCACCTGCTACAGTAGCCACGACCCAAACTCTCCACCTGCTACAGTAGCCACGCCCCAAACTCTCAGCCTGCTACAGTAGCCACGCCCCAAACCTTCACCTGCTACAGTAGCCACGCCCCAAGCTCTTTGCCTGCTACAATAGCCACGCCCCAAACTCTCCACCTGCTACAGTAGCCACGCCCCAAACTCTTAGCCTGCTACAGTAGTCACGCCCCAAACCCTTCACCTGCTACAGTAGCCACGCCCCAAACTCTCCACCTAATACATCAGCACCGCCCCAAACTCTCAGCCTTCTACAGTAGACACGCCCCAAACTCTCCACCTGCTACAGTAGCCACACCCCAAACTCTCCACCTGCTACAGTAGCCACGCCCCAAACTCTCAGCCTGCTACAGTAGCCACGCCCCAAACCCTTCACCTGCTACAGTAGCCACGCCCCAAGCTCTTGCCTGCTACAATAGCCACCCCAAACTCTCCACCTGCTACAGTAGCCACGCCCCAAACTCTTAGCCTGCTACAGTAGCCACGCCCCAAACCTTCACCTGCTACAGTAGCCACACCCCAAACTCTCCACCTGCTACAGTAGCCACGCCCCAAACTCTCCACCTAATACAGTCAGCACCGCCCCAAACTCTCAGCCTTCTACAGTAGACACGCCCCAAACTCTCCACCTGCTACAGTAGCCACACCCCAAACTCTCCACCTGCTACAGTAGCCACGCCCCAAACTCTCAGCCTGCTACAGTAGCCACGCCCCAAACCCTCCACCTGCTACAGTAGCCACGCCCCAACTCTTTGCCTGCTACAATAGCCACGCCCCAAACTCTCCACCTGCTACAGTAGCCACGCCCAAACTCTCAGCCTGCTACAGTAGCCACGCCCCAAACCTTCACCTGCTACAGTAGCCACGCCCCAAACTCTCCACCTAATACTCAGCACCGCCCCAAACTCTCAGCCTTCTACAGTAGACACGCCCCAAACTCTCAGCCTGCTACAGTAGCCACGCCCAAACTCTCCACCTAATACATCAGCACCGCCCCAAACTCTCAGCCTGCTACAGTAGCCACGCCCCAATCCCTCCACCTGCTACAGTAGCCACACCCCAAACTCTCCACCTGCTACAGTAGCCACGCCCCAAACTCTCAGCCTGCTACAGTAGCCACGCCCCAATCCCTCCACCTGCTACAGTAGCCACATCCCAAACTCTCCACCTGTTACAGTAGCCATGCCCCAAACTCTCCACCTGCTACAGTAGCAATGCCCCAAACTCTCAGCCTGCTACAGTAGCCACGCCCCAAACCCTTCACCTGCTACAGTAGCCACACCCCAAACCCTCCACCTGCTACAGTAGCCACGCCCCAAACTCTCCACCTAATACATCAGCACGCCCCAAACTCTCAGCCTGCTACAGTAGCCACGCCCCAAACTCTCCACCTGCTACAGTAGCCACACCCCAAACTCTCCACCTGCTACAGTAGCCACGCCCCAAACTCTCCACCTGCTACAGTAGCCATGCCCCAAACTCTCAGCCTGCTACAGTAGCCACGCCCCAAACCTTCAGCCTGCTACAGTAGCCACACCCCAAACCCTCCAGCCTGCTACAGTAGCCACGCCCCAGCTCTTGCCCCAATAGCCACGCCCCAAACTCTCAGCCTGCTACAGTAGCCACACCCCAAACTCTCAGCCTTCTACAGTAGACACCCCAAACTCTCCACCTGCTACAGTAGCCACGCCCCAAACTCTCCACCTGCTACAGTAGCCACGCCCCAAACCCTTCAGCCTGCTACAGTAGCCACACCCAAACTCTCAGCCTGCTACAGTAGCCACGCCCCAAACTCTCCACCTGCTACAGTAGCCACACCCCAAACTCTCCACCTGCTACAGTAGCCACGCCCCAAACTCTCCACCTGCTACAGTAGCCACACCCCAAACTCTCAGCCTGCTACAGTAGCCACGCCCCAAACTCTCCACCTGCTACAGTAGCCACACCCCAAACTCTCCACCTGCTACAGTAGCCACGCCCCAAACTCTCCACCTGCTACAGTAGCCACGCCCCAAACTCTCAGCCTGCTACAGTAGCCACGCCCCAAACTCTCAGCCTGCTACAGTAGCCACACCCCAAACTCTCCACCTGCTACAGTAGCCACACCCCAAAATCTCCATCTACTACAGTAGCCACGCCCCAAACTCTCTGCCTGTTACAGTAGCCACACCCCAAACTCTCAGCCTGCTACAGTAGCCACACCCCAAACTCTCCACCTGCTACAGTAGCCACGCCCCAAACTCTCAGCCTGCTACAGTAGCCACGCCCCAAACTCTCCACCTGCTACAGTAGCCACGCCCCAAACTCTCAGCCTGCTACAGTAGCCACACCCCAAACTCTCAGCCTGTTACAGTAGCCACACCCCAAACTCTCAGCCTGCTACAATAGCCACGCCCCAAACTCTCCATCTACTACAGTAGCCACGCCCCAAACTCTCAGCCTGTTACAGTAGCCACACCCCAAACTCTCCACCTGCTACAGTAGCCACGCCCCAAACTCTCCACCTGTTACAGTAGCCACGCCCCAAACTCTCAGCCTGTTACAGTAGCCACGCCCCAAACTCTCCACCTGTTACAGTAGCCACGCCCCAAACTCTCCACCTGCTACAGTAGCCACGCCCCAAACTCTCCACCTGCTACAGTAGCCACGCCCCAAACTCTCCACCTGCTACAGGAGCCACGCCCCAAACTCTCCACCTGCTACAGTAGCCACGCCCCAAAACTCATAATAATAGTCAATGAACAATAATTAGGTTAAGAGAATGTTAAAATCTTCACCTTTACTTCACTATTACTGTTGCTCATACTTAGAATTAAGAGTTTGTTTAAATTCTTAACTCTTTGAGTAGTAAATGTTCCTAAATCATACTGCTTGTCAAGGAAAGGCTTGCTGTTACTTTTCTAAGTGATCAGACTTATGACACCACTCACGCTTCCTTCAGAAAATGTATGTTCATCATAAAACTATCTCTCAGCCACTTCCTACTTTGATTTCTTCTGCTTAACACTCAAATTTTTCACCACTGTTAATGCAATTTAATATCCTGTGTTAGAAGTGAGCCAAAACCACAAAGATGTTATTGATTTCCAGAGTCTGTGGCCACATCAAATATTCATCGTCTTTTGTCCCAGTACAAGCGCACAGAGAACGGCTTTGTCTAATCTGCAGTAAACACCGTAAATCAATCTCTGTGGTTTCTTTCCTCTCTTAAGAAGCCCATCTCTGCCTGGCTCATTGTTAAATGTGGTTGAATGGCCCACCGGCAGTAGCTTTACTTCATTTGAGGTGTGGCGTATCGGAGGACAGAGATGGACTGATGGAGCTGTATGCTGAGCTCAAGCTGCTAACTGTGAATAGGAAAAGTGGGTCAATACTTGTCCATTCCCCCATGGAATCCAGTGGAAAACTCCGGCATCGACAGGCTTGTATAATCAAAACTGGCTACTGCAAAAGACATAGCAGGTATTGATCTATAGGCAGAGTAAATAACAGTAACAGTGCCGGCCAGTGCTCTAATTGTCTAAGAGACCTGTGGAGGACATACTTTTGCTGTAAATATTTGAAAATTTGTGCACTAACAATCACCCTGATGCCAGTGGGAGTTGATGCTTGTGAGGAGGCTGTGGTTATGTGCTTTGGATTTGACATGCATGACCAAGATAGTGCTTTGCTGCAACTCCTCTCTTCCCAGTCTGTCAGTAATGCTCTACCATTCCCTTTTAATTTGAATGAATTAGCATTCCATTTTAGATAAAACAATAATTTTTGCCTCCATAATGGTGTAGTTACGACTTCTTCCTGTAGGGGATAATGACTGGCCCCCTGAGTGGACCAGATTGGGTGGTATGGTGGAGAGTTTGATTTGAAATCATGGAAATAAGTTTTCACAAAATTAATTGGAAATTAATTTAGTTGCATTTTGTGATGAGAGGACATTTTATGCACTTTTCAAAGTCTTGATTTGTTTTTGGGCTGTACTAGAATAGGTTTTCATGATTGAATTTTTAATTTTTCCCGTATTCTCCATTGTTGCAGCTCCTCTTTTCCCAGTCTGTCAGTAACGCTCTGTTTAGTTCCAGTCTCTATGAAGCCCCTCCTTCTGAAAAGCACAATGCGCTCTGATTGGTCGTTTGGAGCAGTGTGTTGTGATTGGTCAAGCGCTTTGAGCATGCTTGGGAAATGTCCCGCCCCTTACCATAACCACCAGTTTCAACACACTACTAACTAACTCAACCAGGCCCGGCCCCTTTATTCTGCATATTAATTATTTAAATTAGGAATATTGTGACGTGAGAAAACTCAAGACTACAATAAAGGCATTTCATGGAGTTCAATAACAGTGCACACTAATAAAAAGAACAGAATGGAACAGAATGCAGGGTCTCAACTTGACACGCCATATTACTAAATATTTTGAAAATACAGGGTCAAAAGTTGCATGCTTATTAAGATGATTATGATAATCTGCAGGACGAGCAGAGAGAGTTTTTCTAAGTGTTTTTTAATTGAGTTGGCCAGTGAGTCTTCACATACAGTAATGACAAATCATGATGCATTATGTTTTGAATTTGCTGTTTTTGTTTTTATTTGCAGCAGGGTTGAATATGCAATTTGCTGAAAAAAAAACTGCACTGCAAAATATACCATTGCATTGCAGAAGTAAGCTATTTTCTGTGAATGTGCGAGACTTGAGATTCATTAGCCACTACAGGTAAATAACCAGAAGAATAACAAAGTGAAGTAAACTATTTGTACCACAAACCAGTGTGTTCATGATTACGATAATAATATGATAATAAACACCAGTTGGCAGCATAAAAAGCTTTTTTCGGACAGCTAAAATAACTGGAAGCAGATGAGACCAGAAGATTCACACATTCAAGTCTTATGTTAAAAAATAATGGGTATTAGAGCTGCACGATTCTGGATAAATTGAGAATCACATTTTTTTTGTTTCAAACTGATTCTGAATAGGCAGCTAAACAAAATAACATGTAATTACTACAGGTTCTGATCAGTGGTGTAGTCTATTTTTTTTTTGTAGTGAATATACAGTTTTTTCCCTCCCAGCCTCATACTCGTCCGTCCCAGAGCGACATCCCATAAGCACCGCCACACTCAATAATGCATATAGTTTGTATCTGATCTAGGCTTCATGTAATTGAGAGCATTCTGAAAGACTGCTTATGTGTGTGTTATCAACATGTCAATTTATTATAAGCAACAAAAGACTTTGACAGCCAAAAGCATTTACAGCTGGAGATCTTGACTGATTTGCTACTGCTTAGTGTCAATCACCATCTAACTCAGCCAGTTAAGATTTACATTTAGCCTAGATGTTATATGAATATGATCTCTGGATAATAGGTTTTATCAGAGTATTTTAAGAGTTGCAACTATTATTAACAATAAAAGTTGAAGCTTATCAGTATGTCACAATATCACCCTGTTTGGACTTTTTCTGTTTTGCACCATTTCCTGCCAGTCTGTCATCATAGCATTGTGCATTTCACTTATTCAGTTATTTTGGATATACTGTAAATCAGGTACAGTACATGGCCAATTTTCTCAAGAAAAAAAATCTCAACTAATGCTGTATGGGAATCATTTGGTACTACATTAATATTAAAGGTTGAAATGAACTGATTTGTATACAAACTTAAGGGAATTTTTAAAATAATGAAGTATAGGCCTACTAACTTTAAAATTATTTATACTCCAATTTGTCTTTTGAAATATTGACTTTTTAATGGTGGCTGTCAACTTGACGGATTTATTCAAACATGCATTATATACACTATTGAAGAAAATTAAAAATTATAATTACTATGTAAGATGGTGCATATATTTAGCTAAATGCTCATTTTTCTAGCTGACTAACGAGTTTATGGTCACTGAATGTTAGTTCCGAGGTAGGCCTAAATGTGATGTTACGTTGCAATGTTTACAAGCTGTTTTATTAATGTCTTTCCGCGGTTAAAACGCTGATTGAGCGATTAAATGAGACATGATATGGATTCCGGTAAGTTGTACTGTATCTTTCAACATACCTTCAGATGTTCATGCATGTTTATTTCATGCTGTAACTGGAATTAAAACGAAGGAGAGGATTAGTTCACATGTGCTTCACGCTGCCACTTCTCTTGAACTGAGATGCTACAGCG
The DNA here is from genome assembly GCF_018812025.1 of Megalobrama amblycephala. Taxonomy (NCBI): domain Eukaryota; kingdom Metazoa; phylum Chordata; class Actinopteri; order Cypriniformes; family Xenocyprididae; genus Megalobrama; species Megalobrama amblycephala. Next base: position 41,237,351 of record NC_063056.1, read on the forward strand.
ATCTGTCACGCCACATTAAACAGCGCCAAAACGGTATTTGTTTATTTATTACACGGCTCTCTGGAATACTTGATTCTGATTGGTCAATCGTGCTATCCATCGATTTGTTATTCCCTGATAACAACCACTAAAAACAGATAACATCCAGGTAACTGAAGTCAGAAGTCTATACACTCATTTTGTGACTTATTTTGTTCACTGTAATGGATTATAAGATAATAAACAGGTCTCCATAATTATTTATGTGGTGAAATGCCATGTAATAAGTGCTGTGACTGTACCGTATCCCTTAAATGTCTGTCTAGTTTGAACTTGCCATGCTAGAAGCAAGTAAAAAGGAAAAAAGACTCACAATCACGAGAGACAAGAGAATGATTAAAGTCAGACGTAACTGAAACACAGCTGTCATCACTGGTAGACGATTTGGAGAAAGGAAGGCATGATGACATCAACTGATTTACGGAGAAAAATTGATGCATGTGAAGCAGTAACTCGTGACTTTGTGAAAATAATCTTTGAAAGATTAACTGGCATTGATGGAGATTGATGCAGAACGTGAAAGGTCATCTACGTGCACTTTCCAGATACGGTTCCATTGCTGCAAACTCAAGTATCTCCCACCGCTCCTCGTCATCATACCTTGCATCAAAACGGGTTGATGCAGCTGCAGAATTAGCGGCAAGAGAAGCTGAATATAAGATAGCACAAGAGGAAAGAAAGCAAAAAGAAAGGATAAAGGCTCTAGAGGAGCAACATAAGAAAGAAATAGAAATACATAAAACTGAGCTAGAACGTCTGCAAGCTGAAAAGGATGTAAAGGCAGCCTCAGACAGAGAGATAAAACAGATGGATGATGCTCAGCCAATCAAGAGAGAACAGGTGAACCCAAATTATACACCGCAACCCCCTGCACCACCCCTGTGTAACTCATCCATGTTGTCAGAGCCCCCCATTGTCACTCAGCTTGCAAAGCCTGTGCAGGACATGTATAATAATAATGATGAATAGACTTCCTACCCCAGAGCCATTAGTATTCAATTGTGAACCAATTCACTTTATTGAATGGAAATACACTTTCATGTCACTAATTGACCAAAAGGGCATCTCTGCTGCAGATAAACTGTACTACTTAAAAAGGTATGCGAGTGGTCCGGCTCGTAAATGGCTTGAGGGAACTTCCTAGAACTTACCAAGATGCTTGGGAAAGGCTCAACCAACGATATGGTCAGACATTTGTTATTCAGAGAGCATATAGAGAGAAACTGTCCTGCTGGCCAAAAATACACTCAAAGGATGCTGAAGGATTGAGAAACTTTGCAGATTTTGTAAATGCATGCATGCGTGCCATGCCTCATGTAAAAGGATTGGAAATACTAAACGACTGCGATGAAAATCAAAAATTGTTACAAAAACTACCCGAATGGACAGTGAATGGAGGGCGAAGACTTTCCCAGCTTCAATGATTTCGCTACATTCCCGTCCCTAGAGGCAAAAGTTGCCTGTAACCCAGTAACTTCCATCCATGTGATTCGCTCTCTTGAAGCAACTAATGATAAAAGAAATCTAAAGGACATCAAAAAGAATAAGGCAAGTGCTATGGAAGCCTGTTTCCGCCACTAAAAAAAAAAAAAAAGATGAATTGCAACTTTTTATCTCAGAATTCTGACTTTTTATCACGCAATTGCGACTTTATATCTCAGAATTCTGACTTTATAACTCGCAATTGCGACTTTATATCTCAGAATTCTGACTTTATATCACGCAATTGCGACTTTATATCTCAGAATTCTGACTTTTTATCACGCAATTGCGACTTTATATCTCGCAATTTTGACTTTATATCACGCAATTGCGACTTTATATCTCGCAATTCTGACTTTATATCACGCAATTGCGACTTTATATCTCGCAATTTTGACTTTATATCACGCAATTGCGACTTTATATCTCGCAATTCTGACTTTATATCACGCAATTGCGACTTTATATCTCGCAATTTTGACTTTATATCACGCAATTGCGACTTTATATCTCGCAATTCTGACTTTATCACGCAATTGCGACTTTATATCTCGCAATTCTGACTTTATAACTCGCAATTGCGACTTTCTATCTCAGAATTCTGACTTTATAACTCGCAATTGCGACTTTCTATCTCAGAATTCTGACTTTATAACTCGCAATTGCGACTTTATATCTCAGAATTCTGACTTTATAACTCGCAATTGCGACTTTCTATCTCAGAATTCTGACTTTATAACTCGCAATTGCGACTTTATATCTCAGAATTCTGACTTTATATCACGCAATTGCGACTTTATATCTCAGAATTCTGACTTTTTATCACGCAATTGCGACTTTATATCTCAGAATTCTGACTTTATATCACGCAATTGCGACTTTATATCTCGCAATTCTGACTTTATATCACGCAATTGCGACTTTATATCTCGCAATTCTGACTTTATAACTCGCAATTGCGACTTTATATCTCAGAATTCTGACTTTATATCACGCAATTGCGACTTTATATCTCAGAATTCTGACTTTATAACTCGCAATTGCGACTTTATATCTCAGAATTCTGACTTTATAACTCGCAATTGCGACTTTATATCTCAGAATTCTGACTTTATAACTCGCAATTGCGACTTTATATCTCAGAATTCTGACTTTATATCTCGCAATTGCGACTATATCTCAGAATTCTGACTTTATAACTCGCAATTGTGAGATATAAACACGCAATTGCGAGTTAAAAAGTCAGAATTCTGAGATAAAAAGTCGCAATTCATCTTTTTTTTATTGGCTTTTTTTTTTCACACCAGCTTCACAAATGTCCATACTTCATGAAAATGTCTCTGGAAGATAGAAGGACATATGTTAAAGACAATAAATTGGCTGCAAAAGGACTGTAGAGACCGCCTCACCTGTGACATTTGCACCAAAAGACACCCAACTTATCTTCATGATGAGAACTACAGTAAAGATCTGAAAAGACAAAGGCATGTGAACATGGACGATACAACACAGAATCGCACATCAGCGATGACACCCGCCATGTCACTTCATGTTGCCAGTGAAGAACAGTCTGTCAGTACCTCAATGATAGTTCCAGTGTGGGTGTGATCTGCTCCAAATCCATGCCAAGAAAAACTTGTATATGCAGTCTCATTTTATGCCGCTTCAGATTTGGTTTCTGTGCTGCCTTTTCCATGTAAAGGTGCCTATTGAACGTTTTCAGAGACTGTAAGCAATGATTTGTATTAATTGGACTTCAGACAGAACGTTAATGATGATTGCAGGGTTCGGTGAGTGAAGGGGCGCGCATAGGTCGAGAAGCGCAGCGCCGCAACTAGACTTGTGCCGATATTCGGTAATGCGATATATCACGATAATGAATATGCACGGTATTGTTATCGTGGGCATTTCAAAATACCGTAAATAATAATTTATTACCAATTATTAAAATTTTTATAATGCATATAGCCTACGAATACTTTCCCCATCAACCGTATAAAATGCACAACACCACTGTATTCTGCGTCAAAAGAACACACGCTCAGATGTAAACAAGCTCAATGTGCATGAGAAGCACATGGCGGAACAAGTGAAGGAGACGCGCTGAATGAAAGTGCACGTTCACTCTCTGACAACAGAGGGCGCTGATGGAACAGCAGAAATGCAGCGGTTACCCCGGAAACCCCATAAACAAAGCAACTGCGCTGGTGAAGTTTTTAAAATGCCTCAAACATATATTTTAATCTGGACTACAACATGCCCTAATGATTAGAAATGTTCTGATTATTTGTTATTGTTCAGTAAAACTTAAAGACAAACTGCTTCATTAGTTAACATGTTAATTTATTATTACCAAACTGACAATGAAAAATACTTATAAAGCATTAATTATTCTTAGTTGATGTTAATTTCTTAGTTACTGTTTAATGACATTACTAAAATCAAAAGAACTTTAAAATTTAATGGACCTGAGATAAAACTAACAATGATCAGTTGTGTTTCTTAACTAACATTAACAAAAAAATAATACTTTCTGTAACATATGTAGCTATTGCTCAATCTTAGTTAACGCAATAAATAATGAAACCTTATTGTAAAGTGTTTCCTGTTGTTCTTTATAGCCTAATTCTTTTGCACTTTAATCTGTTTGAAAATTTGACTTTTTGTGTATTGTATTTAAACATTCAGTTATTTTTGTTATTACAAAAAGAGTTCTTAAACCTCTAAACTATGACAACACTTTTTTTGCTAATTATTTCAACATCGTGATAATACCGTATACCGTAATAAAAGATTCAGCAATTAATCGCAACATGAAAATTTGATACCGTCACATGCCTAGCCGCAACCATGTCTTTAAAATTCGAACACATTGTTTTCTATGCTCACACTTTTTCCTTGTTTTTCTATGTAAATGCGCTAGACGCTAGATGTTACTTTCAAAAGGTGATTTGCTCTATTTTTATCTCTTCGGCAGACATCAGTGTTTATATCCGAACTATAAACTTTTACCCCAGTTCTTCTGTGATAATATGAATATTTGAAACTGAAATAACAATACTGTGTGGTTTAAAAGACGGTTTGTGAAGTAGTTTCATATATGACAACGGCTAGCTCTCTCTGGATCAGCAGCAGTGCCAACGCAAATTTGTTCCAGTGTGATTTTGTCAAAGGTTTAATAGACAGAGGTTAATCGTTGTCATTTAGGAATGAGATTGCGTGGGTGTTTGAATTGAGATTGCAATCTTTTAACGATTAATTGTGCAGCTCTAGTGGATGTGTAGGCTACATCGATGGCAATAATTCACCTAAAAATGAAAATTCTGTCATCATTTACTCGCTCTCATGTTGCTCTCTTTTGTCAACGCAAAAGAAGATGGTATCATTGAAATGTTTTAGTGCACTGCATCTTCAATCTATTTGTGCAAAAGTTTGTGCATCTAAAATGCTGTGAAAAAGGCAAGCTTAGTTAGTTTGCACCGCCAAAAAACAAGTTGCATGTTGCCACTGCAGTCATAGTGCATGAGGCATAGCTGTGCGGCGTGCCAGAGTTCAGGCATTTCTGAAAAATGAAGTCATTTAAAGTACATAAAAGGCTATGAAGTGATGAGCAGGTGCCTTAGAAGCACGCTGCCGCCCTCGCACGTGCATTCAGGGGCTGCGGCTTTCTTTCATGGTGTCTGCGCTGTGTCACAGAGCATGCCTTCACAGAGACGCTGAGCGTGTGGAATGACAGCCCGGGTTTTCCCGCTCAGCCTACAGTATGTTGCTAGGCAACCCCTGCCACGAAGAGCAGTCGGAGTGCCATTGGCCGCCTTCCTCGGCACGATCACGCATCATTAACCCGACAGCACCTCTCCTTACTTACCGCCCGTCAAATCCGAGGGGCTCGCAGACACGAGAGCCCACCACCGCTGAGGTTAACAGAGTGTGAAAGTAACGTCAGGAACGAATACAAATCATCTTGAAATATGCTCGCGCTATTCACTGTAATGGCTTCCCCCTCTTGAGCATTATTGCTCTATTTGTACCAAGTCAAATGCTGTCTCCCCTCAGGCTTGTGTGCTGCTTCATTGGCCAGCAATCTGCATCTAGAGACCGTCGTTTAAGCGCCTTTCAGTGAAGGTTTACAGCTGTGGGATCGTTTGCACAGCTGTATATAGAAGGATGACAGAAAGCACGTTTATGGGCGGTTTAGCTCTCACACACAGACAGAAACAGCACGGGGTTTGACAGGCATTCCCATTGATAGTCCTTTTTTGTAACGGTATCTATCCTGATTCCTCCTCCTCCTCATTTCTTAAGCGTGCATGCCAAGTTGCTGAACACCAAATGTGCAAGTTGATGCATGAAAATGCACTGCCATTTGCAATATTCTGATGTTTTTGCTGTTTAGTTTCAAGTGTTCCTGGGAAAGACCTGTTTTAATCTCTGAAAATGACCAAAAAACACCATAAAAGAGCAATAATATTAGTACAATTTCTTCTGATGCCTTATGATTTAATGCTTTAAAGTTTAAATTGCAGTCTGTTTCTCAGACAGTGTTATTTTAATATTATTTATACAATATTATTATAGTTTGAATTAGCTTCTATTTTTATATTTTCATAATATTTAATTTTTAGTAATTTTGTTGTGCGTTTTTGATATTTTCCTTAGGTTTTATATATTACTGTTTAGGTTTAATTTATTTCCCGTTAGTAATTTTAGTGTTTTAGCATATTTTGTAATTTTTGTTTAAAGTTTTTGTTTTATTACAATTAACAAAACTAGTTTGTTTTAGTTAACAATAGTGCTGTCAAATGATTAATTGCAATTAATTGCATCCAAAATAAAAGTTTGTTTACATAATATATGCGTGTACTATATATATGCATATATAAATACACACACATACATGTATAATATTTACAAATTATTATTTGTATATATATATATATATATATATATATATATATATATATATAATATTTTGTTAAATATATGCATGCATGTGTATCTATTTATATATGCATAATAAATATATACAGTACACACATATATTATGTAAACAAACTTTTATTTTGGATGCAATTAATCGCAATTAATTTTAATTTCGCTATTATTCGCTATTAACATATTTATTTATATAGCACTTTATACAATACAGATTGTTTCAAAGCAGCATCACATTAATAAACTGGAAAATAAGTGTTGCAAATATTGCAACAAAATTCAATTCAATTTCAGCTCTACAGAAGACAATAGTGTCGATATTCAGCTCAGTTCAGTTCATTGTTGATTCAGTTCAGTTCAATAACAGTGTCAAAGCTGCAAAGGACATACAGATCATATGGACTGCTTTATGATATAATTTTCATTTGTGGGTTATTGGTTCTTTTCAAATGCAAGTTCATCTTCATCATGTGATCATTGTTTCCTGACAGACTGATATAAGCTTGCACATCTTGAGTCCTGGAAGATTGAAACATTGCATTTTCACCTTGCCGTGTTTGTGTGCGGCCTGCATCTTATATGTGTCTTTTTATTTTAAAGCGGCCCTATTATGCTATTTTAAATGCTTCTAATTTTGTTTTGGAGTCTCCTACAATAAGTTTACATGCATGCTTGAATTTTCTCATAATATACATTGAATATCATCTCATTTCTCCAAGAGTCTGAAAACGGTTCGTCTCTCTAAACTCCTCCTCTCAGAGAGCTGCTTTGCTCTGATTGGTCAGACGGCCCAGTCTGTTGTGATTAGTCAACTGCTTAAAGCGGATGTCTAAAATGAAACGCCCATTACCATATATGGATTTCAGCTCTTCCTCAGCGCTTTATACACAGTGATACGAACAGTAACGATCATATCAATCTCATCAAAGTGGATTTGCTTTGGCAGCAGAAAACGGCGTCTTCTCGACATGAATAACAACACAAACCAAACTCTTCCAGTCTCAGAAACAGCTACAGTGTTTGTGGGCGGGGCAAAGCAGATGATGTTCGTAGGCAGCCAATGAAAACCATAGGCTGGCATTATGCAAATTTATTACGTAGGTAGTTTAGAGTCGATTCTTTCTTTTAGGAGACAATAACTTTATTTATCGAGCACTATCAATATCTGAAAAAGCATTTAAAGACACAGCACACCAAACTAAACTATCACCAAACACTGATGTGTTTCCTCTCCTCAGTGTCCGTTCTTCAGATCACTGCGAATGAAAGAAAGTTGAAGACAGAAACAGAACGGTGCGGCTCTCGGGTGACAAATCTCTTCTGTGTTCTTTGCCTTGATGTTAATGCAGTCTGAAAGGACTCCATGTCTGTCTGCTGCGCCCACGCTCGCATCTTCTCATCTCTGCTTCCTACCTTCTGTATTCCTCTCTTCCTCTTTCTGTATTGGGCACCTGTTTTCTGGTCACGTCACAAGCGTTTACCATCCTTGTTTGTGCCACACGGCTCAAGGATAAACGTGACGCTCGCAGTTTATACCACGACTCCCGTAACACAATGAGGTGATCTGCTGTATGTCACACAATAAGCCTCATCCTCACGTCTCCCACGAGGCTTTAATCCGAACCAGCAGAATAAACCTGCCTCGTGACAGGAAGTGAATGTGTTTGTTTGAACTGTGCGCCCACATCCCAGAGTTTCTTTGATCCTGGTAACTAAAGTTGTGAAAGTACAAAAGCTTGAAAGGCATGAGGGTTTTGTTGCTGGCCGGAGTTCAGATGACTCTCACACTGGACATCCTTATCGTTTATCCCAATGTTTGAGATGTGCATGCTCCAAAAACAGAAATTTGTACTCTTTTATGGCGATTTGGCCCATTTAGTCCGATCCAACAGATGAGCTCCTGTAGCTCAGATTGCTGAAGAAGTTAATGCTGGTTCTGATAGAAAGGTGTCAGAATACACAGAGCATCTCAGTTGATATAAAGTTTTATATATATATATGCAATGATTCTTTATCTCACAACTCAAATATTAATATATTAATAGACAGAAGTATTAATAATGTCTCTGATTTGAACTGCAGTTCAGAAAAATTCCATTGGAGTTGATATATTTTTGTCAACCAGTTCAAACCATTTGTTTAAATTATTTGACTTAAAACTCTGAAGGAAATTAACTTTAACATATATATTAAAATGATTGTAGCAAAATGTATGTAGGCATATATTGCATTTATTATGTTTTATATTTGTGTATATAAATGTAAATTAAATAAATATATTTTTTGCTCATGGATTTTTACCACCTTAGTTAAACATTTTATATATTCTTCATTACAGTGAGTGTTTGGATGAAGTTATGGTTTCTTAGATTTTTTTTTTTTAATTGCAAACTGCAAATATGGTGTACGGAAGAGGATTAGGGCCAAGCAATAATAAAAAAATAAAACCATCTCGAGATTAAAGTTGTTAAATTTCAAGAAAAAAGTCGAAATAAAATGTTGAGAATAAACTCGTTAAATTACGAGAAAAAACTTGTTA